>NW_028154061.1:25000-35707 GCF_964211835.1 Anser anser | reverse complement strand
ACGTGTTTTTTCGGGTCTAACTGGGTTCAGCTTCTTGTTGCGGTTAGGGTTATGTTTAGGGTTTAGGGGGAGTTCAGGTGTACCCAAAGGCTTCCGCTGAGAGCACTTTTTGATGGCAGAAAGTGGCACCGTACGTGTTTTTTCGGGTCTAACTCGGGTTCAGCTTCTTGTTGCGGTTAGGGTTATGTTTAGGGTTGTTAGGAAAGAGTGAAGACGCAGAGTCCTGTTGAGTGTGGGGTTGCGTAAAGGCTCCCCCAGGGAGTTCAGGTGTACCCAAAGGCTTCCGCTGAGAGCACTTTTTGATGGCAGAAAGTGGCACCGTACGTGTTTTTTCGGGTCTAACTCGGGTTCAGCTTCTTGTTGCGGTTAGGGTTATGTTTAGGGTTGTTAGGAAAGAGTGAAGACGCAGAGTCCTGTTGAGTGTGGGGTTGCGTAAAGGCTCCCCCAGGGAGTTCAGGTGTACCCAAAGGCTTCCGCTGAGAGCACTTTTTGATGGCAGAAAGTGGCACCGTACGTGTTTTTTCGGGTCTAACTCGGGTTCAGCTTCTTGTTGCGGTTAGGGTTATGTTTAGGGTTGTTAGGAAAGAGTGAAGACGCAGAGTCCTGTTGAGTGTGGGGTTGCGTAAAGGCTCCCCCAGGGAGTTCAGGTGTACCCAAAGGCTTCCGCTGAGAGCACTTTTTGATGGCAGAAAGTGGCACCGTACGTGTTTTTTCGGGTCTAACTCGGGTTCAGCTTCTTGTTGCGGTTAGGGTTATGTTTAGGGTTGTTAGGAAAGAGTGAAGACGCAGAGTCCTGTTGAGTGTGGGGTTGCGTAAAGGCTCCCCCAGGGAGTTCAGGTGTACCCAAAGGCTTCCGCTGAGAGCACTTTTTGATGGCAGAAAGTGGCACCGTACGTGTTTTTTCGGGTCTAACTCGGGTTCAGCTTCTTGTTGCGGTTAGGGTTATGTTTAGGGTTGTTAGGAAAGAGTGAAGACGCAGAGTCCTGTTGAGTGTGGGGTTGCGTAAAGGCTCCCCCAGGGAGTTCAGGTGTACCCAAAGGCTTCCGCTGAGAGCACTTTTTGATGGCAGAAAGTGGCACCGTACGTGTTTTTTCGGGTCTAACTCGGGTTCAGCTTCTTGTTGCGGTTAGGGTTATGTTTAGGGTTGTTAGGAAAGAGTGAAGACGCAGAGTCCTGTTGAGTGTGGGGTTGCGTAAAGGCTCCCCCAGGGAGTTCAGGTGTACCCAAAGGCTTCCGCTGAGAGCACTTTTTGATGGCAGAAAGTGGCACCGTACGTGTTTTTTCGGGTCTAACTCGGGTTCAGCTTCTTGTTGCGGTTAGGGTTATGTTTAGGGTTGTTAGGAAAGAGTGAAGACGCAGAGTCCTGTTGAGTGTGGGGTTGCGTAAAGGCTCCCCCAGGGAGTTCAGGTGTACCCAAAGGCTTCCGCTGAGAGCACTTTTTGATGGCAGAAAGTGGCACCGTACGTGTTTTTTCGGGTCTAACTCGGGTTCAGCTTCTTGTTGCGGTTAGGGTTATGTTTAGGGTTGTTAGGAAAGAGTGAAGACGCAGAGTCCTGTTGAGTGTGGGGTTGCGTAAAGGCTCCCCCAGGGAGTTCAGGTGTACCCAAAGGCTTCCGCTGAGAGCACTTTTGGATGGCAGAAAGTGGCACCGTACGTGTTTTTTCGGGTCTAACTCGGGTTCAGCTTCTTGTTGCGGTTAGGGTTATGTTTAGGGTTGTTAGGAAAGAGTGAAGACGCAGAGTCCTGTTGAGTGTGGGGTTGCGTAAAGGCTCCCCCAGGGAGTTCAGGTGTACCCAAAGGCTTCCGCTGAGAGCACTTTTGGATGGCAGAAAGTGGCACCGTACGTGTTTTTTCGGGTCTAACTCGGGTTCAGCTTCTTGTTGCGGTTAGGGTTATGTTTAGGGTTGTTAGGAAAGAGTGAAGACGCAGAGTCCTGTTGAGTGTGGGGTTGCGTAAAGGCTCCCCCAGGGAGTTCAGGTGTACCCAAAGGCTTCCGCTGAGAGCACTTTTGGATGGCAGAAAGTGGCACCGTACGTGTTTTTTCGGGTCTAACTCGGGTTCAGCTTCTTGTTGCGGTTAGGGTTATGTTTAGGGTTGTTAGGAAAGAGTGAAGACGCAGAGTCCTGTTGAGTGTGGGGTTGCGTAAAGGCTCCCCCAGGGAGTTCAGGTGTACCCAAAGGCTTCCGCTGAGAGCACTTTTGGATGGCAGAAAGTGGCACCGTACGTGTTTTTTCGGGTCTAACTCGGGTTCAGCTTCTTGTTGCGGTTAGGGTTATGTTTAGGGTTGTTAGGAAAGAGTGAAGACGCAGAGTCCTGTTGAGTGTGGGGTTGCGTAAAGGCTCCCCCAGGGAGTTCAGGTGTACCCAAAGGCTTCCGCTGAGAGCACTTTTTGATGGCAGAAAGTGGCACCGTACGTGTTTTTTCGGGTCTAACTCGGGTTCAGCTTCTTGTTGCGGTTAGGGTTATGTTTAGGGTTGTTAGGAAAGAGTGAAGACGCAGAGTCCTGTTGAGTGTGGGGTTGCGTAAAGGCTCCCCCAGGGAGTTCAGGTGTACCCAAAGGCTTCCGCTGAGAGCACTTTTTGATGGCAGAAAGTGGCACCGTACGTGTTTTTTCGGGTCTAACTCGGGTTCAGCTTCTTGTTGCGGTTAGGGTTATGTTTAGGGTTGTTAGGAAAGAGTGAAGACGCAGAGTCCTGTTGAGTGTGGGGTTGCGTAAAGGCTCCCCCAGGGAGTTCAGGTGTACCCAAAGGCTTCCGCTGAGAGCACTTTTGGATGGCAGAAAGTGGCACCGTACGTGTTTTTTCGGGTCTAACTCGGGTTCAGCTTCTTGTTGCGGTTAGGGTTATGTTTAGGGTTGTTAGGAAAGAGTGAAGACGCAGAGTCCTGTTGAGTGTGGGGTTGCGTAAAGGCTCCCCCAGGGAGTTCAGGTGTACCCAAAGGCTTCCGCTGAGAGCACTTTTTTGATGGCAGAAAGTGGCACCGTACGTGTTTTTTCGGGTCTAACTCGGGTTCAGCTTCTTGTTGCGGTTAGGGTTATGTTTAGGGTTGTTAGGAAAGAGTGAAGACGCAGAGTCCTGTTGAGTGTGGGGTTGCGTAAAGGCTCCCCCAGGGAGTTCAGGTGTACCCAAAGGCTTCCGCTGAGAGCACTTTTTGATGGCAGAAAGTGGCACCGTACGTGTTTTTTCGGGTCTAACTCGGGTTCAGCTTCTTGTTGCGGTTAGGGTTATGTTTAGGGTTGTTAGGAAAGAGTGAAGACGCAGAGTCCTGTTGAGTGTGGGGTTGCGTAAAGGCTCCCCCAGGGAGTTCAGGTGTACCCAAAGGCTTCCGCTGAGAGCACTTTTTGATGGCAGAAAGTGGCACCGTACGTGTTTTTTCGGGTCTAACTCGGGTTCAGCTTCTTGTTGCGGTTAGGGTTATGTTTAGGGTTGTTAGGAAAGAGTGAAGACGCAGAGTCCTGTTGAGTGTGGGGTTGCGTAAAGGCTCCCCCAGGGAGTTCAGGTGTACCCAAAGGCTTCCGCTGAGAGCACTTTTTGATGGCAGAAAGTGGCACCGTACGTGTTTTTTCGGGTCTAACTCGGGTTCAGCTTCTTGTTGCGGTTAGGGTTATGTTTAGGGTTGTTAGGAAAGAGTGAAGACGCAGAGTCCTGTTGAGTGTGGGGTTGCGTAAAGGCTCCCCCAGGGAGTTCAGGTGTACCCAAAGGCTTCCGCTGAGAGCACTTTTTGATGGCAGAAAGTGGCACCGTACGTGTTTTTTCGGGTCTAACTCGGGTTCAGCTTCTTGTTGCGGTTAGGGTTATGTTTAGGGTTGTTAGGAAAGAGTGAAGACGCAGAGTCCTGTTGAGTGTGGGGTTGCGTAAAGGCTCCCCCAGGGAGTTCAGGTGTACCCAAAGGCTTCCGCTGAGAGCACTTTTTGATGGCAGAAAGTGGCACCGTACGTGTTTTTTCGGGTCTAACTCGGGTTCAGCTTCTTGTTGCGGTTAGGGTTATGTTTAGGGTTGTTAGGAAAGAGTGAAGACGCAGAGTCCTGTTGAGTGTGGGGTTGCGTAAAGGCTCCCCCAGGGAGTTCAGGTGTACCCAAAGGCTTCCGCTGAGAGCACTTTTTGATGGCAGAAAGTGGCACCGTACGTGTTTTTTCGGGTCTAACTCGGGTTCAGCTTCTTGTTGCGGTTAGGGTTATGTTTAGGGTTGTTAGGAAAGAGTGAAGACGCAGAGTCCTGTTGAGTGTGGGGTTGCGTAAAGGCTCCCCCAGGGAGTTCAGGTGTACCCAAAGGCTTCCGCTGAGAGCACTTTTGATGGCAGAAAGTGGCACCGTACGTGTTTTTTCGGGTCTAACTCGGGTTCAGCTTCTTGTTGCGGTTAGGGTTATGTTTAGGGTTGTTAGGAAAGAGTGAAGACGCAGAGTCCTGTTGAGTGTGGGGTTGCGTAAAGGCTCCCCCAGGGAGTTCAGGTGTACCCAAAGGCTTCCGCTGAGAGCACTTTTGGATGGCAGAAAGTGGCACCGTACGTGTTTTTTCGGGTCTAACTCGGGTTCAGCTTCTTGTTGCGGTTAGGGTTATGTTTAGGGTTGTTAGGAAAGAGTGAAGACGCAGAGTCCTGTTGAGTGTGGGGTTGCGTAAAGGCTCCCCCAGGGAGTTCAGGTGTACCCAAAGGCTTCCGCTGAGAGCACTTTTTGATGGCAGAAAGTGGCACCGTACGTGTTTTTTCGGGTCTAACTCGGGTTCAGCTTCTTGTTGCGGTTAGGGTTATGTTTAGGGTTGTTAGGAAAGAGTGAAGACGCAGAGTCCTGTTGAGTGTGGGGTTGCGTAAAGGCTCCCCCAGGGAGTTCAGGTGTACCCAAAGGCTTCCGCTGAGAGCACTTTTTGATGGCAGAAAGTGGCACCGTACGTGTTTTTTCGGGTCTAACTCGGGTTCAGCTTCTTGTTGCGGTTAGGGTTATGTTTAGGGTTGTTAGGAAAGAGTGAAGACGCAGAGTCCTGTTGAGTGTGGGGTTGCGTAAAGGCTCCCCCAGGGAGTTCAGGTGTACCCAAAGGCTTCCGCTGAGAGCACTTTTTGATGGCAGAAAGTGGCACCGTACGTGTTTTTTCGGGTCTAACTCGGGTTCAGCTTCTTGTTGCGGTTAGGGTTATGTTTAGGGTTGTTAGGAAAGAGTGAAGACGCAGAGTCCTGTTGAGTGTGGGGTTGCGTAAAGGCTCCCCCAGGGAGTTCAGGTGTACCCAAAGGCTTCCGCTGAGAGCACTTTTTGATGGCAGAAAGTGGCACCGTACGTGTTTTTTCGGGTCTAACTCGGGTTCAGCTTCTTGTTGCGGTTAGGGTTATGTTTAGGGTTGTTAGGAAAGAGTGAAGACGCAGAGTCCTGTTGAGTGTGGGGTTGCGTAAAGGCTCCCCCAGGGAGTTCAGGTGTACCCAAAGGCTTCCGCTGAGAGCACTTTTTGATGGCAGAAAGTGGCACCGTACGTGTTTTTTCGGGTCTAACTCGGGTTCAGCTTCTTGTTGCGGTTAGGGTTATGTTTAGGGTTGTTAGGAAAGAGTGAAGACGCAGAGTCCTGTTGAGTGTGGGGTTGCGTAAAGGCTCCCCCAGGGAGTTCAGGTGTACCCAAAGGCTTCCGCTGAGAGCACTTTTGGATGGCAGAAAGTGGCACCGTACGTGTTTTTTCGGGTCTAACTCGGGTTCAGCTTCTTGTTGCGGTTAGGGTTATGTTTAGGGTTGTTAGGAAAGAGTGAAGACGCAGAGTCCTGTTGAGTGTGGGGTTGCGTAAAGGCTCCCCCAGGGAGTTCAGGTGTACCCAAAGGCTTCCGCTGAGAGCACTTTTGGATGGCAGAAAGTGGCACCGTACGTGTTTTTTCGGGTCTAACTCGGGTTCAGCTTCTTGTTGCGGTTAGGGTTATGTTTAGGGTTGTTAGGAAAGAGTGAAGACGCAGAGTCCTGTTGAGTGTGGGGTTGCGTAAAGGCTCCCCCAGGGAGTTCAGGTGTACCCAAAGGCTTCCGCTGAGAGCACTTTTTGATGGCAGAAAGTGGCACCGTACGTGTTTTTTCGGGTCTAACTCGGGTTCAGCTTCTTGTTGCGGTTAGGGTTATGTTTAGGGTTGTTAGGAAAGAGTGAAGACGCAGAGTCCTGTTGAGTGTGGGGTTGCGTAAAGGCTCCCCCAGGGAGTTCAGGTGTACCCAAAGGCTTCCGCTGAGAGCACTTTTTGATGGCAGAAAGTGGCACCGTACGTGTTTTTTCGGGTCTAACTCGGGTTCAGCTTCTTGTTGCGGTTAGGGTTATGTTTAGGGTTGTTAGGAAAGAGTGAAGACGCAGAGTCCTGTTGAGTGTGGGGTTGCGTAAAGGCTCCCCCAGGGAGTTCAGGTGTACCCAAAGGCTTCCGCTGAGAGCACTTTTGGATGGCAGAAAGTGGCACCGTACGTGTTTTTTCGGGTCTAACTCGGGTTCAGCTTCTTGTTGCGGTTAGGGTTATGTTTAGGGTTGTTAGGAAAGAGTGAAGACGCAGAGTCCTGTTGAGTGTGGGGTTGCGTAAAGGCTCCCCCAGGGAGTTCAGGTGTACCCAAAGGCTTCCGCTGAGAGCACTTTTGGATGGCAGAAAGTGGCACCGTACGTGTTTTTTCGGGTCTAACTCGGGTTCAGCTTCTTGTTGCGGTTAGGGTTATGTTTAGGGTTGTTAGGAAAGAGTGAAGACGCAGAGTCCTGTTGAGTGTGGGGTTGCGTAAAGGCTCCCCCAGGGAGTTCAGGTGTACCCAAAGGCTTCCGCTGAGAGCACTTTTTGATGGCAGAAAGTGGCACCGTACGTGTTTTTTCGGGTCTAACTCGGGTTCAGCTTCTTGTTGCGGTTAGGGTTATGTTTAGGGTTGTTAGGAAAGAGTGAAGACGCAGAGTCCTGTTGAGTGTGGGGTTGCGTAAAGGCTCCCCCAGGGAGTTCAGGTGTACCCAAAGGCTTCCGCTGAGAGCACTTTTGGATGGCAGAAAGTGGCACCATACGTGTTTTTTCGGGTCTAACTCGGGTTCAGCTTCTTGTTGCGGTTAGGGTTATGTTTAGGGTTGTTAGGAAAGAGTGAAGACGCAGAGTCCTGTTGAGTGTGGGGTTGCGTAAAGGCTCCCCCAGGGAGTTCAGGTGTACCCAAAGGCTTCCGCTGAGAGCACTTTTGGATGGCAGAAAGTGGCACCGTACGTGTTTTTTCGGGTCTAACTCGGGTTCAGCTTCTTGTTGCGGTTAGGGTTATGTTTAGGGTTGTTAGGAAAGAGTGAAGACGCAGAGTCCTGTTGAGTGTGGGGTTGCGTAAAGGCTCCCCCAGGGAGTTCAGGTGTACCCAAAGGCTTCCGCTGAGAGCACTTTTTGATGGCAGAAAGTGGCACCGTACGTGTTTTTTCGGGTCTAACTCGGGTTCAGCTTCTTGTTGCGGTTAGGGTTATGTTTAGGGTTGTTAGGAAAGAGTGAAGACGCAGAGTCCTGTTGAGTGTGGGGTTGCGTAAAGGCTCCCCCAGGGAGTTCAGGTGTACCCAAAGGCTTCCGCTGAGAGCACTTTTTGATGGCAGAAAGTGGCACCGTACGTGTTTTTTCGGGTCTAACTCGGGTTCAGCTTCTTGTTGCGGTTAGGGTTATGTTTAGGGTTGTTAGGAAAGAGTGAAGACGCAGAGTCCTGTTGAGTGTGGGGTTGCGTAAAGGCTCCCCCAGGGAGTTCAGGTGTACCCAAAGGCTTCCGCTGAGAGCACTTTTGGATGGCAGAAAGTGGCACCGTACGTGTTTTTTCGGGTCTAACTCGGGTTCAGCTTCTTGTTGCGGTTAGGGTTATGTTTAGGGTTGTTAGGAAAGAGTGAAGACGCAGAGTCCTGTTGAGTGTGGGGTTGCGTAAAGGCTCCCCCAGGGAGTTCAGGTGTACCCAAAGGCTTCCGCTGAGAGCACTTTTTGATGGCAGAAAGTGGCACCGTACGTGTTTTTTCGGGTCTAACTCGGGTTCAGCTTCTTGTTGCGGTTAGGGTTATGTTTAGGGTTGTTAGGAAAGAGTGAAGACGCAGAGTCCTGTTGAGTGTGGGGTTGCGTAAAGGCTCCCCCAGGGAGTTCAGGTGTACCCAAAGGCTTCCGCTGAGAGCACTTTTTGATGGCAGAAAGTGGCACCGTACGTGTTTTTTCGGGTCTAACTCGGGTTCAGCTTCTTGTTGCGGTTAGGGTTATGTTTAGGGTTGATAGGAAAGAGTGAAGACGCAGAGTCCTGTTGAGTGTGGGGTTGCGTAAAGGCTCCCCCAGGGAGTTCAGGTGTACCCAAAGGCTTCCGCTGAGAGCACTTTTGGATGGCAGAAAGTGGCACCGTACGTGTTTTTTCGGGTCTAACTCGGGTTCAGCTTCTTGTTGCGGTTAGGGTTATGTTTAGGGTTGTTAGGAAAGAGTGAAGACGCAGAGTCCTGTTGAGTGTGGGGTTGCGTAAAGGCTCCCCCAGGGAGTTCAGGTGTACCCAAAGGCTTCCGCTGAGAGCACTTTTTGATGGCAGAAAGTGGCACCGTACGTGTTTTTTCGGGTCTAACTCGGGTTCAGCTTCTTGTTGCGGTTAGGGTTATGTTTAGGATTGTTAGGAAAGAGTGAAGACGCAGAGTTCTGTTGAGTGTGGGGTTGCGTAAAGGCTCCCCCAGGGAGTTCAGGTGTACCCAAAGGCTTCCGCTGAGAGCACTTTTTGATGGCAGAAAGTGGCACCGTACGTGTTTTTTCGGGTCTAACTCGGGTTGAGCTTCTTGTTGCGGTTAGGGTTATGTTTAGGGTTGTTAGGAAAGAGTGAAGACGCAGAGTCCTGTTGAGTGTGGGGTTGCGTAAAGGCTCCCCCAGGGAGTTCAGGTGTACCCAAAGGCTTCCGCTGAGAGCACTTTTTGATGGCAGAAAGTGGCACCGTACGTGTTTTTTCGGGTCTAACTCGGGTTGAGCTTCTTGTTGCGGTTAGGGTTATGTTTAGGGTTGTTAGGAAAGAGTGAAGACGCAGAGTCCTGTTGAGTGTGGGGTTGCGTAAAGGCTCCCCCAGGGAGTTCAGGTGTACCCAAAGGCTTCCGCTGAGAGCACTTTTTGATGGCAGAAAGTGGCACCGTACGTGTTTTTTCGGGTCTAACTCGGGTTCAGCTTCTTGTTGCGGTTAGGGTTATGTTTAGGGTTGTTAGGAAAGAGTGAAGACGCAGAGTCCTGTTGAGTGTGGGGTTGCGTAAAGGCTCCCCCAGGGAGTTCAGGTGTATCCAAAGGCTTCCGCTGAGAGCACTTTTGGATGGCAGAAAGTGGCACCGTACGTGTTTTTTCGGGTCTAACTCGGGTTCAGCTTCTTGTTGCGGTTAGGGTTATGTTTAGGGTTGTTAGGAAAGAGTGAAGACGCAGAGTCCTGTTGAGTGTGGGGTTGCGTAAAGGCTCCCCCAGGGAGTTCAGGTGTACCCAAAGGCTTCCGCTGAGAGCACTTTTTGATGGCAGAAAGTGGCACCGTACGTGTTTTTTCGGGTCTAACTCGGGTTCAGCTTCTTGTTGCGGTTAGGGTTATGTTTAGGGTTGTTAGGAAAGAGTGAAGACGCAGAGTCCTGTTGAGTGTGGGGTTGCGTAAAGGCTCCCCCAGGGAGTTCAGGTGTACCCAAAGGCTTCCGCTGAGAGCACTTTTTGATGGCAGAAAGTGGCACCGTACGTGTTTTTTCGGGTCTAACTCGGGTTCAGCTTCTTGTTGCGGTTAGGGTTATGTTTAGGGTTGTTAGGAAAGAGTGAAGACGCAGAGTCCTGTTGAGTGTGGGGTTGCGTAAAGGCTCCCCCAGGGAGTTCAGGTGTACCCAAAGGCTTCCGCTGAGAGCACTTTTGGATGGCAGAAAGTGGCACCGTACGTGTTTTTTCGGGTCTAACTCGGGTTCAGCTTCTTGTTGCGGTTAGGGTTATGTTTAGGGTTGTTAGGAAAGAGTGAAGACGCAGAGTCCTGTTGAGTGTGGGGTTGCGTAAAGGCTCCCCCAGGGAGTTCAGGTGTACCCAAAGGCTTCCGCTGAGAGCACTTTTTGATGGCAGAAAGTGGCACCGTACGTGTTTTTTCGGGTCTAACTCGGGTTCAGCTTCTTGTTGCGGTTAGGGTTATGTTTAGGGTTGTTAGGAAAGAGTGAAGACGCAGAGTCCTGTTGAGTGTGGGGTTGCGTAAAGGCTCCCCCAGGGAGTTCAGGTGTACCCAAAGGCTTCCGCTGAGAGCACTTTTGGATGGCAGAAAGTGGCACCGTACGTGTTTTTTCGGGTCTAACTCGGGTTCAGCTTCTTGTTGCGGTTAGGGTTATGTTTAGGGTTGTTAGGAAAGAGTGAAGACGCAGAGTCCTGTTGAGTGTGGGGTTGCGTAAAGGCTCCCCCAGGGAGTTCAGGTGTACCCAAAGGCTTCCGCTGAGAGCACTTTTGGATGGCAGAAAGTGGCACCGTACGTGTTTTTTCGGGTCTAACTCGGGTTCAGCTTCTTGTTGCGGTTAGGGTTATGTTTAGGGTTGTTAGGAAAGAGTGAAGACGCAGAGTCCTGTTGAGTGTGGGGTTGCGTAAAGGCTCCCCCAGGGAGTTCAGGTGTACCCAAAGGCTTCCGCTGAGAGCACTTTTGGATGGCAGAAAGTGGCACCGTACGTGTTTTTTCGGGTCTAACTCGGGTTCAGCTTCTTGTTGCGGTTAGGGTTATGTTTAGGGTTGTTAGGAAAGAGTGAAGACGCAGAGTCCTGTTGAGTGTGGGGTTGCGTAAAGGCTCCCCCA
>NW_028154061.1:0-15000 GCF_964211835.1 Anser anser | reverse complement strand
AAAGTGGCACCGTACGTGTTTTTTCGGGTCTAACTCGGGTTGAGCTTCTTGTTCCGGTTAGGGTTATGTTTAGGGTTGTTAGGAAAGAGTGAAGGCGCAGAGTCCTGTTGAGTGTGGGGTTGCGTAAAGGCTCCCCCAGGGAATTCAGGTGTACCCAAAGGCTTCCGCTGAGAGCACTTTTGGATGGCAGAAAGTGGCACCGTACGTGTTTTTTCGGGTCTAACTCGGGTTCAGCTTCTTGTTGCGGTTAGGGTTATGTTTAGGGTTGTTAGGAAAGAGTGAAGACGCAGAGTCCTGTTGAGTGTGGGGTTGCGTAAAGGCTCCCCCAGGGAGTTCAGGTGTACCCAAAGGCTTCCGCTGAGAGCACTTTTTGATGGCAGAAAGTGGCACCGTACGTGTTTTTTCGGGTCTAACTCGGGTTCAGCTTCTTGTTGCGGTTAGGGTTATTTTTAGGGTTGTTAGGAAAGAGTGAAGACGCAGAGTCCTGTTGAGTGTGGGGTTGCGTAAAGGCTCCCCCAGGGAGGTCAGGTGTACCCAAAGGCTTCCGCTGAGAGCACTTTTGGATGGCAGAAAGTGGCACCGTACGTGTTTTTTCGGGTCTAACTCGGGTTCAGCTTCTTGTTGCGGTTAGGGTTATGTTTAGGGTTGTTAGGAAAGAGTGAAGACGCAGAGTCCTGTTGAGTGTGGGGTTGCGTAAAGGCTCCTCCAGGGAGTTCAGGTGTACCGAAAGGCTTCCGCTGAGAGCACTTTTTGATGGCAGAAAGTGGCACCGTACGTGTTTTTTCGGGTCTAACTCGGGTTGAGCTTCTTGTTGCGGTTAGGGTTATGTTTAGGGTTGTTAGGAAAGAGTGAAGACGCAGAGTCCTGTTGAGTGTGGGGTTGCGTAAAGGCTCCCCCAGGGAGTTCAGGTGTACCCAAAGGCTTCCGCTGAGAGCACTTTTTGATGGCAGAAAGTGGCACCGTACGTGTTTTTTCGGGTCTAACTCGGGTTCAGCTTCTTGTTGCGGTTAGGGTTATGTTTAGGGTTGTTAGGAAAGAGTGAAGACGCAGAGTCCTGTTGAGTGTGGGGTTGCGTAAAGGCTCCCCCAGGGAGTTCAGGTGTACCCAAAGGCTTCCGCTGAGAGCACTTTTTGACGGCAGAAAGTGGCACCGTACGTGTTTTTTCGGGTCTAACTCGGGTTGAGCTTCTTGTTGCGGTTAGGGTTATGTTTAGGGTTGTTAGGAAAGAGTGAAGGCGCAGAGTCCTGTTGAGTGTGGGGTTGCGTAAAGGCTCCCCCAGGGAATTCAGGTGTACCCAAAGGCTTCCGCTGAGAGCACTTTTGGATGGCAGAAAGTGGCACCGTACGTGTTTTTTCGGGTCTAACTCGGGTTCAGCTTCTTGTTGCGGTTAGGGTTATGTTTAGGGTTGTTAGGAAAGAGTGAAGACGCAGAGTCCTGTTGAGTGTGGGGTTGCGTAAAGGCTCCCCCAGGGAGTTCAGGTGTACCCAAAGGCTTCCGCTGAGAGCACTTTTGGATGGCAGAAAGTGGCACCGTACGTGTTTTTTCGGGTCTAACTCGGGTTCAGCTTCTTGTTGCGGTTAGGGTTATGTTTAGGGTTGTTAGGAAAGAGTGAAGACGCAGAGTCCTGTTGAGTGTGGGGTTGCGTAAAGGCTCCCCCAGGGAGTTCAGGTGTACCCAAAGGCTTCCGCTGAGAGCACTTTTTGATGGCAGAAAGTGGCACCGTACGTGTTTTTTCGGGTCTAACTCGGGTTCAGCTTCTTGTTGCGGTTAGGGTTATGTTTAGGGTTGTTAGGAAAGAGTGAAGACGCAGAGTCCTGTTGAGTGTGGGGTTGCGTAAAGGCTCCCCCAGGGAGTTCAGGTGTACCCAAAGGCTTCCGCTGAGAGCACTTTTTGATGGCAGAAAGTGGCACCGTACGTGTTTTTTCGGGTCTAACTCGGGTTCAGCTTCTTGTTGCGGTTAGGGTTATGTTTAGGGTTGTTAGGAAAGAGTGAAGACGCAGAGTCCTGTTGAGTGTGGGGTTGCGTAAAGGCTCCCCCAGGGAGTTCAGGTGTACCCAAAGGCTTCCGCTGAGAGCACTTTTTGACGGCAGAAAGTGGCACCGTACATGTTTTTTCGGGTCTAACTCGGGTTCAGCTTCTTGTTGCGGTTAGGGTTATGTTTAGGGTTGTTAGGAAAGAGTGAAGACGCAGAGTCCTGTTGAGTGTGGGGTTGCATAAAGGCTCCCCCAGGGAGTTCAGGTGTACCCAAAGGCTTCCGCTGAGAGCACTTTTGGATGGCAGAAAGTGGCACCGTACGTGTTTTTTCGGGTCTAACTCGGGTTCAGCTTCTTGTTGCGGTTAGGGTTATGTTTAGGGTTGTTAGGAAAGAGTGAAGACGCAGAGTCCTGTTGAGTGTGGGGTTGCGTAAAGGCTCCCCCAGGGAGTTCAGGTGTACCCAAAGGCTTCCGCTGAGAGCACTTTTTGATGGCAGAAAGTGGCACCGTACGTGTTTTTTCGGGTCTAACTCGGGTTCAGCTTCTTGTTGCGGTTAGGGTTATGTTTAGGGTTGTGAGGAAAGAGTGAAGACGCAGAGTCCTGTTGAGTGTGGGGTTGCGTAAAGGCTCCCCCAGGGAGTTCAGGTGTACCCAAAGGCTTCCGCTGAGAGCACTTTTTGATGGCAGAAAGTGGCACCGTACGTGTTTTTTCGGGTCTAACTCGGGTTGAGCTTCTTGTTGCGGTTAGGGTTATGTTTAGGGTTGTTAGGAAAGAGTGAAGACGCAGAGTCCTGTTGAGTGTGGGGTTGCGTAAAGGCTCCCCCAGGGAGTTCAGGTGTACCCAAAGGCTTCCGCTGAGAGCACTTTTTGATGGCAGAAAGTGGCACCGTACGTGTTTTTTCGGGTCTAACTCGGGTTCAGCTTGTTGTTGCGGTTAGGGTTATGTTTAGGGTTGTTAGGAAAGAGTGAAGACGCAGAGTCCTGTTGAGTGTGGGGTTGCGTAAAGGCTCCCCCAGGGAGTTCAGGTGTACCCAAAGGCTTCCGCTGAGAGCACTTTTTGACGGCAGAAAGTGGCACCGTACGTGTTTTTTCGGGTCTAACTCGGGTTGAGCTTCTTGTTGCGGTTAGGGTTATGTTTAGGGTTGTTAGGAAAGAGTGAAGGCGCAGAGTCCTGTTGAGTGTGGGGTTGCGTAAAGGCTCCCCCAGGGAATTCAGGTGTACCCAAAGGCTTCCGCTGAGAGCACTTTTGGATGGCAGAAAGTGGCACCGTACGTGTTTTTTCGGGTCTAACTCGGGTTCAGCTTCTTGTTGCGGTTAGGGTTATGTTTAGGGTTGTTAGGAAAGAGTGAAGACGCAGAGTCCTGTTGAGTGTGGGGTTGCGTAAAGGCTCCCCCAGGGAGTTCAGGTGTACCCAAAGGCTTCCGCTGAGAGCACTTTTGGATGGCAGAAAGTGGCACCGTACGTGTTTTTTCGGGTCTAACTCGGGTTCAGCTTCTTGTTGCGGTTAGGGTTATGTTTAGGGTTGTTAGGAAAGAGTGAAGACGCAGAGTCCTGTTGAGTGTGGGGTTGCGTAAAGGCTCCCCCAGGGAGTTCAGGTGTACCCAAAGGCTTCCGCTGAGAGCACTTTTGGATGGCAGAAAGTGGCACCGTACGTGTTTTTTCGGGTCTAACTCGGGTTCAGCTTCTTGTTGCGGTTAGGGTTATGTTTAGGGTTGTTAGGAAAGAGTGAAGACGCAGAGTCCTGTTGAGTGTGGGGTTGCGTAAAGGCTCCCCCAGGGAGTTCAGGTGTACCCAAAGGCTTCCGCTGAGAGCACTTTTTGATGGCAGAAAGTGGCACCGTACGTGTTTTTTCGGGTCTAACTCGGGTTCAGCTTCTTGTTGCGGTTAGGGTTATGTTTAGGGTTGTTAGGAAAGAGTGAAGACGCAGAGTCCTGTTGAGTGTGGGGTTGCGTAAAGGCTCCCCCAGGGAGTTCAGGTGTACCCAAAGGCTTCCGCTGAGAGCACTTTTTGACGGCAGAAAGTGGCACCGTACATGTTTTTTCGGGTCTAACTCGGGTTCAGCTTCTTGTTGCGGTTAGGGTTATGTTTAGGGTTGTTAGGAAAGAGTGAAGACGCAGAGTCCTGTTGAGTGTGGGGTTGCATAAAGGCTCCCCCAGGGAGTTCAGGTGTACCCAAAGGCTTCCGCTGAGAGCACTTTTGGATGGCAGAAAGTGGCACCGTACGTGTTTTTTCGGGTCTAACTCGGGTTCAGCTTCTTGTTGCGGTTAGGGTTATGTTTAGGGTTGTTAGGAAAGAGTGAAGACGCAGAGTCCTGTTGAGTGTGGGGTTGCGTAAAGGCTCCCCCAGGGAGTTCAGGTGTACCCAAAGGCTTCCGCTGAGAGCACTTTTTGATGGCAGAAAGTGGCACCGTACGTGTTTTTTCGGGTCTAACTCGGGTTCAGCTTCTTGTTGCGGTTAGGGTTATGTTTAGGGTTGTGAGGAAAGAGTGAAGACGCAGAGTCCTGTTGAGTGTGGGGTTGCGTAAAGGCTCCCCCAGGGAGTTCAGGTGTACCCAAAGGCTTCCGCTGAGAGCACTTTTTGATGGCAGAAAGTGGCACCGTACGTGTTTTTTCGGGTCTAACTCGGGTTGAGCTTCTTGTTGCGGTTAGGGTTATGTTTAGGGTTGTTAGGAAAGAGTGAAGACGCAGAGTCCTGTTGAGTGTGGGGTTGCGTAAAGGCTCCCCCAGGGAGTTCAGGTGTACCCAAAGGCTTCCGCTGAGAGCACTTTTTGATGGCAGAAAGTGGCACCGTACGTGTTTTTTCGGGTCTAACTCGGGTTCAGCTTCTTGTTGCGGTTAGGGTTATGTTTAGGGTTGTTAGGAAAGAGTGAAGACGCAGAGTCCTGTTGAGTGTGGGGTTGCGTAAAGGCTCCCCCAGGGAGTTCAGGTGTACCCAAAGGCTTCCGCTGAGAGCACTTTTTGATGGCAGAAAGTGGCACCGTACGTGTTTTTTCGGGTCTAACTCGGGTTCAGCTTCTTGTTGCGGTTAGGGTTATGTTTAGGGTTGTTAGGAAAGAGTGAAGACGCAGAGTCCTGTTGAGTGTGGGGTTGCGTAAAGGCTCCCCCAGGGAGTTCAGGTGTACCCAAAGGCTTCCGCTGAGAGCACTTTTTGATGGCAGAAAGTGGCACCGTACGTGTTTTTTCGGGTCTAACTCGGGTTCAGCTTCTTGTTGCGGTTAGGGTTATGTTTAGGGTTGTTAGGAAAGAGTGAAGACGCAGAGTCCTGTTGAGTGTGGGGTTGCGTAAAGGCTCCCCCAGGGAGTTCAGGTGTACCCAAAGGCTTCCGCTGAGAGCACTTTTGGATGGCAGAAAGTGGCACCGTACGTGTTTTTTCGGGTCTAACTCGGGTTCAGCTTCTTGTTCCGGTTAGGGTTATGTTTAGGGTTGTTAGGAAAGAGTGAAGACGCAGAGTCCTGTTGAGTGTGGGGTTGCGTAAAGGCTCCCCCAGGGAGTTCAGGTGTACCCAAAGGCTTCCGCTGAGAGCACTTTTTGATGGCAGAAAGTGGCACCGTACGTGTTTTTTCGGGTCTAACTCGGGTTGAGCTTCTTGTTGCGGTTAGGGTTATGTTTAGGGTTGTTAGGAAAGAGTGAAGGCGCAGAGTCCTGTTGAGTGTGGGGTTGCGTAAAGGCTCCCCCAGGGAGTTCAGGTGTACCCAAAGGCTTCCGCTGAGAGCACTTTTTGATGGCAGAAAGTGGCACCGTACGTGTTTTTTCGGGTCTAACTCGGGTTCAGCTTCTTGTTGCGGTTAGGGTTATGTTTATGGTTGTTAGGAAAGAGTGAAGACGCAGAGTCCTGTTGAGTGTGGGGTTGCGTAAAGGCTCCCCCAGGGAGTTCAGGTGTACCCAAAGGCTTCCGCTGAGAGCACTTTTTGACGGCAGAAAGTGGCACCGTACATGTTTTTTCGGGTCTAACTCGGGTTCAGCTTCTTGTTGCGGTTAGGGTTATGTTTAGGGTTGTTAGGAAAGAGTGAAGACGCAGAGTCCTGTTGAGTGTGGGGTTGCATAAAGGCTCCCCCAGGGAGTTCAGGTGTACCCAAAGGCTTCCGCTGAGAGCACTTTTGGATGGCAGAAAGTGGCACCGTACGTGTTTTTTCGGGTCTAACTCGGGTTCAGCTTCTTGTTGCGGTTAGGGTTATGTTTAGGGTTGTTAGGAAAGAGTGAAGACGCAGAGTCCTGTTGAGTGTGGGGTTGCGTAAAGGCTCCCCCAGGGAGTTCAGGTGTACCCAAAGGCTTCCGCTGAGAGCACGTTTTGATGGCAGAAAGTGGCACCGTACGTGTTTTTTCGGGTCTAACTCGGGTTCAGCTTCTTGTTCCGGTTAGGGTTATGTTTAGGGTTGTTAGGAAAGAGTGAAGACGCAGAGTCCTGTTGAGTGTGGGGTTGCGTAAAGGCTCCCCCAGGGAGTTCAGGTGTACCCAAAGGCTTCCGCTGAGAGCACTTTTTGATGGCAGAAAGTGGCACCGTACGTGTTTTTTCGGGTCTAACTCGGGTTCAGCTTCTTGTTGCGGTTAGGGTTATGTTTAGGGTTGTTAGGAAAGAGTGAAGACGCAGAGTCCTGTTGAGTGTGGGGTTGCGTAAAGGCTCCCCCAGGGAGTTCAGGTGTACCCAAAGGCTTCCGCTGAGAGCACTTTTTGATGGCAGAAAGTGGCACCGTACGTGTTTTTTCGGGTCTAACTCGGGTTCAGCTTCTTGTTGCGGTTAGGGTTATGTTTAGGGTTGTTAGGAAAGAGTGAAGACGCAGAGTCCTGTTGAGTGTGGGGTTGCGTAAAGGCTCCCCCAGGGAGTTCAGGTGTACCCAAAGGCTTCCGCTGAGAGCACTTTTTGATGGCAGAAAGTGGCACCGTACGTGTTTTTTCGGGTCTAACTCGGGTTCAGCTTCTTGTTGCGGTTAGGGTTATGTTTAGGGTTGTTAGGAAAGAGTGAAGACGCAGAGTCCTGTTGAGTGTGGGGTTGCGTAAAGGCTCCCCCAGGGAGTTCAGGTGTACCCAAAGGCTTCCGCTGAGAGCACTTTTTGATGGCAGAAAGTGGCACCGTACGTGTTTTTTCGGGTCTAACTCGGGTTCAGCTTCTTGTTGCGGTTAGGGTTATGTTTAGGGTTGTTAGGAAAGAGTGAAGACGCAGAGTCCTGTTGAGTGTGGGGTTGCGTAAAGGCTCCCCCAGGGAGTTCAGGTGTACCCAAAGGCTTCCGCTGAGAGCACTTTTTGATGGCAGAAAGTGGCACCGTACGTGTTTTTTCGGGTCTAACTCGGGTTCAGCTTCTTGTTGCGGTTAGGGTTATGTTTAGGGTTGTGAGGAAAGAGTGAAGACGCAGAGTCCTGTTGAGTGTGGGGTTGCGTAAAGGCTCCCCCAGGGAGTTCAGGTGTACCCAAAGGCTTCCGCTGAGAGCACTTTTTGATGGCAGAAAGTGGCACCGTACGTGTTTTTTCGGGTCTAACTCGGGTTGAGCTTCTTGTTGCGGTTAGGGTTATGTTTAGGGTTGTTAGGAAAGAGTGAAGACGCAGAGTCCTGTTGAGTGTGGGGTTGCGTAAAGGCTCCCCCAGGGAGTTCAGGTGTACCCAAAGGCTTCCGCTGAGAGCACTTTTTGATGGCAGAAAGTGGCACCGTACGTGTTTTTTCGGGTCTAACTCGGGTTCAGCTTCTTGTTGCGGTTAGGGTTATGTTTAGGGTTGTTAGGAAAGAGTGAAGACGCAGAGTCCTGTTGAGTGTGGGGTTGCGTAAAGGCTCCCCCAGGGAGTTCAGGTGTACCCAAAGGCTTCCGCTGAGAGCACTTTTGGATGGCAGAAAGTGGCACCGTACGTGTTTTTTCGGGTCTAACTCGGGTTCAGCTTCTTGTTGCGGTTAGGGTTATGTTTAGGGTTGTTAGGAAAGAGTGAAGACGCAGAGTCCTGTTGAGTGTGGGGTTGCGTAAAGGCTCCCCCAGGGAGTTCAGGTGTACCCAAAGGCTTCCGCTGAGAGCACTTTTTGATGGCAGAAAGTGGCACCGTACGTGTTTTTTCGGGTCTAACTCGGGTTCAGCTTCTTGTTGCGGTTAGGGTTATGTTTAGGGTTGTTAGGAAAGAGTGAAGACGCAGAGTCCTGTTGAGTGTGGGGTTGCGTAAAGGCTCCCCCAGGGAGTTCAGGTGTACCCAAAGGCTTCCGCTGAGAGCACTTTTGGATGGCAGAAAGTGGCACCGTACGTGTTTTTTCGGGTCTAACTCGGGTTCAGCTTCTTGTTCCGGTTAGGGTTATGTTTAGGGTTGTTAGGAAAGAGTGAAGACGCAGAGTCCTGTTGAGTGTGGGGTTGCGTAAAGGCTCCCCCAGGGAGTTCAGGTGTACCCAAAGGCTTCCGCTGAGAGCACTTTTTGATGGCAGAAAGTGGCACCGTACGTGTTTTTTCGGGTCTAACTCGGATTGAGCTTCTTGTTGCGGTTAGGGTTATGTTTAGGGTTGTTAGGAAAGAGTGAAGGCGCAGAGTCCTGTTGAGTGTGGGGTTGCGTAAAGGCTCCCCCAGGGAGTTCAGGTGTACCCAAAGGCTTCCGCTGAGAGCACTTTTTGATGGCAGAAAGTGGCACCGTACGTGTTTTTTCGGGTCTAACTCGGGTTCAGCTTCTTGTTGCGGTTAGGGTTATGTTTATGGTTGTTAGGAAAGAGTGAAGACGCAGAGTCCTGTTGAGTGTGGGGTTGCGTAAAGGCTCCCCCAGGGAGTTCAGGTGTACCCAAAGGCTTCCGCTGAGAGCACTTTTTGACGGCAGAAAGTGGCACCGTACATGTTTTTTCGGGTCTAACTCGGGTTCAGCTTCTTGTTGCGGTTAGGGTTATGTTTAGGGTTGTTAGGAAAGAGTGAAGACGCAGAGTCCTGTTGAGTGTGGGGTTGCATAAAGGCTCCCCCAGGGAGTTCAGGTGTACCCAAAGGCTTCCGCTGAGAGCACTTTTGGATGGCAGAAAGTGGCACCGTACGTGTTTTTTCGGGTCTAACTCGGGTTCAGCTTCTTGTTGCGGTTAGGGTTATGTTTAGGGTTGTTAGGAAAGAGTGAAGACGCAGAGTCCTGTTGAGTGTGGGGTTGCGTAAAGGCTCCCCCAGGGAGTTCAGGTGTACCCAAAGGCTTCCGCTGAGAGCACGTTTTGATGGCAGAAAGTGGCACCGTACGTGTTTTTTCGGGTCTAACTCGGGTTCAGCTTCTTGTTCCGGTTAGGGTTATGTTTAGGGTTGTTAGGAAAGAGTGAAGACGCAGAGTCCTGTTGAGTGTGGGGTTGCGTAAAGGCTCCCCCAGGGAGTTCAGGTGTACCCAAAGGCTTCCGCTGAGAGCACTTTTTGATGGCAGAAAGTGGCACCGTACGTGTTTTTTCGGGTCTAACTCGGGTTCAGCTTCTTGTTGCGGTTAGGGTTATGTTTAGGGTTGTTAGGAAAGAGTGAAGACGCAGAGTCCTGTTGAGTGTGGGGTTGCGTAAAGGCTCCCCCAGGGAGTTCAGGTGTACCCAAAGGCTTCCGCTGAGAGCACTTTTTGATGGCAGAAAGTGGCACCGTACGTGTTTTTTCGGGTCTAACTCGGGTTCAGCTTCTTGTTGCGGTTAGGGTTATGTTTAGGGTTGTTAGGAAAGAGTGAAGACGCAGAGTCCTGTTGAGTGTGGGGTTGCGTAAAGGCTCCCCCAGGGAGTTCAGGTGTACCCAAAGGCTTCCGCTGAGAGCACTTTTGGATGGCAGAAAGTGGCACCGTATGTGTTTTTTCGGGTCTAACTCGGGTTCAGCTTCTTGTTGCGGTTAGGGTTATGTTTAGGGTTGTTAGGAAAGAGTGAAGACGCAGAGTCCTGTTGAGTGTGGGGTTGCGTAAAGGCTCCCCCAGGGAGTTCAGGTGTACCCAAAGGCTTCCGCTGAGAGCACTTTTTGATGGCAGAAAGTGGCACCGTACGTGTTTTTTCGGGTCTAACTCGGGTTCAGCTTCTTGTTGCGGTTAGGGTTATGTTTAGGGTTGTTAGGAAAGAGTGAAGACGCAGAGTCCTGTTGAGTGTGGGGTTGCGTAAAGGCTCCCCCAGGGAGTTCAGGTGTACCCAAAGGCTTCCGCTGAGAGCACTTTTTGATGGCAGAAAGTGGCACCGTACGTGTTTTTTCGGGTCTAACTCGGGTTCAGCTTCTTGTTGCGGTTAGGGTTATGTTTAGGGTTGTGAGGAAAGAGTGAAGACGCAGAGTCCTGTTGAGTGTGGGGTTGCGTAAAGGCTCCCCCAGGGAGTTCAGGTGTACCCAAAGGCTTCCGCTGAGAGCACTTTTTGATGGCAGAAAGTGGCACCGTACGTGTTTTTTCGGGTCTAACTCGGTTTGAGCTTCTTGTTGCGGTTAGGGTTATGTTTAGGGTTGTTAGGAAAGAGTGAAGACGCAGAGTCCTGTTGAGTGTGGGGTTGCGTAAAGGCTCCCCCAGGGAGTTCAGGTGTACCCAAAGGCTTCCGCTGAGAGCACTTTTTGATGGCAGAAAGTGGCACCGTACGTGTTTTTTCGGGTCTAACTCGGGTTGAGCTTCTTGTTCCGGTTAGGGTTATGTTTAGGGTTGTTAGGAAAGAGTGAAGACGCAGAGTCCTGTTGAGTGTGGGGTTGCGTAAAGGCTCCCCCAGGGAGTTCAGGTGTACCCAAAGGCTTCCGCTGAGAGCACTTTTTGATGGCAGAAAGTGGCACCGTACGTGTTTTTTCGGGTCTAACTCGGGTTCAGCTTCTTGTTCCGGTTAGGGTTATGTTTAGGGTTGTTAGGAAAGAGTGAAGACGCAGAGTCCTGTTGAGTGTGGGGTTGCGTAAAGGCTCCCCCAGGGAGTTCAGGTGTACCCAAAGGCTTCCGCTGAGAGCACTTTTTGATGGCAGAAAGTGGCACCGTACGTGTTTTTTCGGGTCTAACTCGGGTTCAGCTTCTTGTTGCGGTTAGGGTTATGTTTAGGGTTGTTAGGAAAGAGTGAAGACGCAGAGTCCTGTTGAGTGTGGGGTTGTGTAAAGGCTCCCCCAGGGAGTTCAGGTGTACCCAAAGGCTTCCGCTGAGAGCACTTTTTGATGGCAGAAAGTGGCACCGTACGTGTTTTTTCGGGTCTAACTCGGGTTGAGCTTCTTGTTGCGGTTAGGGTTATGTTTAGGGTTGATAGGAAAGAGTGAAGACGCAGAGTCCTGTTGAGTGTGGGGTTGCGTAAAGGCTCCCCCAGGGAGTTCAGGTGTACCCAAAGGCTTCCGCTGAGAGCACTTTTGGATGGCAGAAAGTGGCACCGTACGTGTTTTTTCGGGTCTAACTCGGGTTCAGCTTCTTGTTGCGGTTAGGGTTATGTTTAGGGTTGTTAGGAAAGAGTGAAGACGCAGAGTCCTGTTGAGTGTGGGGTTGCGTAAAGGCTCCCCCAGGGAGTTCAGGTGTACCCAAAGGCTTCCGCTGAGAGCACTTTTTGATGGCAGAAAGTGGCACCGTACGTGTTTTTTCGGGTCTAACTCGGGTTCAGCTTCTTGTTGCGGTTAGGGTTATGTTTAGGGTTGTTAGGAAAGAGTGAAGACGCAGAGTCCTGTTGAGTGTGGGGTTGCGTAAAGGCTCCCCCAGGGAGTTCAGGTGTACCCAAAGGCTTCCGCTGAGAGCACTTTTGGATGGCAGAAAGTGGCACCGTACGTGTTTTTTCGGGTCTAACTCGGGTTCAGCTTCTTGTTGCGGTTAGGGTTATGTTTAGGGTTGTTAGGAAAGAATGAAGACGCAGAGTCCTGTTGAGTGTGGGGTTGCGTAAAGGCTCCCCCAGGGAGTTCAGGTGTACCCAAAGGCTTCCGCTGAGAGCACTTTTTGATGGCAGAAAGTGGCACCGTACGTGTTTTTTCGGGTCTAACTCGGGTTCAGCTTCTTGTTGCGGTTAGGGTTATGTTTAGGGTTGTTAGGAAAGAGTGAAGACGCAGAGTCCTGTTGAGTGTGGGGTTGCGTAAAGGCTCCCCCAGGGAGTTCAGGTGTACCCAAAGGCTTCCGCTGAGAGCACTTTTTGATGGCAGAAAGTGGCACCGTACGTGTTTTTTCGGGTCTAACTCGGGTTCAGCTTCTTGTTGCGGTTAGGGTTATGTTTAGGGTTGTTAGGAAAGAGTGAAGACGCAGAGTCCTGTTGAGTGTGGGGTTGCGTAAAGGCTCCCCCAGGGAGTTCAGGTGTACCCAAAGGCTTCCGCTGAGAGCACTTTTTGATGGCAGAAAGTGGCACCGTACGTGTTTTTTCGGGTCTAACTCGGGTTCAGCTTCTTGTTGCGGTTAGGGTTATGTTTAGGGTTGTTAGGAAAGAGTGAAGACGCAGAGTCCTGTTGAGTGTGGGGTTGCGTAAAGGCTCCCCCAGGGAGTTCAGGTGTACCCAAAGGCTTCCGCTGAGAGCACTTTTTGATGGCAGAAAGTGGCACCGTACGTGTTTTTTCGGGTCTAACTCGGGTTCAGCTTCTTGTTGCGGTTAGGGTTATGTTTAGGGTTGTTAGGAAAGAGTGAAGACGCAGAGTCCTGTTGAGTGTGGGGTTGCGTAAAGGCTCCCCCAGGGAGTTCAGGTGTACCCAAAGGCTTCCGCTGAGAGCACTTTTGGATGGCAGAAAGTGGCACCGTACGTGTTTTTTCGGGTCTAACTCGGGTTCAGCTTCTTGTTGCGGTTAGGGTTATGTTTAGGGTTGTTAGGAAAGAGTGAAGACGCAGAGTCCTGTTGAGTGTGGGGTTGCGTAAAGGCTCCCCCAGGGAGTTCAGGTGTACCCAAAGGCTTCCGCTGAGAGCACTTTTTGATGGCAGAAAGTGGCACCGTACGTGTTTTTTCGGGTCTAACTCGGGTTCAGCTTCTTGTTGCGGTTAGGGTTATGTTTAGGGTTGTTAGGAAAGAGTGAAGACGCAGAGTCCTGTTGAGTGTGGGGTTGCGTAAAGGCTCCCCCAGGGAGTTCAGGTGTACCCAAAGGCTTCCGCTGAGAGCACTTTTTGATGGCAGAAAGTGGCACCGTACGTGTTTTTTCGGGTCTAACTCGGGTTCAGCTTCTTGTTCCGGTTAGGGTTATGTTTAGGGTTGTTAGGAAAGAGTGAAGACGCAGAGTCCTGTTGAGTGTGGGGTTGCGTAAAGGCTCCCCCAGGGAGGTCAGGTGTACCCAAAGGCTTCCGCTGAGAGCACTTTTTGATGGCAGAAAGTGGCACCGTACGTGTTTTTTCGGGTCTAACTCGGGTTGAGCTTCTTGTTGCGGTTAGGGTTATGTTTAGGGTTGTTAGGAAAGAGTGAAGACGCAGAGTCCTGTTGAGTGTGGGGTTGCGTAAAGGCTCCCCCAGGGAGTTCAGGTGTACCCAAAGGCTTCCGCTGAGAGCACTTTTTGATGGCAGAAAGTGGCACCGTACGTGTTTTTTCGGGTCTAACTCGGGTTCAGCTTCTTGTTGCGGTTAGGGTTATGTTTAGGGTTGTTAGGAAAGAGTGAAGACGCAGAGTCCTGTTGAGTGTGGGGTTGCGTAAAGGCTCCCCCAGGGAGTTCAGGTGTACCCAAAGGCTTCCGCTGAGAGCACTTTTTGATGGCAGAAAGTGGCACCGTACGTGTTTTTTCGGGTCTAACTCGGGTTCAGCTTCTTGTTGCGGTTAGGGTTATGTTTAGGGTTGTTAGGAAAGAGTGAAGACGCAGAGTCCTGTTGAGTGTGGGGTTGCGTAAAGGCTCCCCCAGGGAGTTCAGGTGTACCCAAAGGCTTCCGCTGAGAGCACTTTTGGATGGCAGAAAGTGGCACCGTACGTGTTTTTTCGGGTCTAACTCGGGTTCAGCTTCTTGTTGCGGTTAGGGTTATGTTTAGGGTTGTTAGGAAAGAGTGAAGACGCAGAGTCCTGTTGAGTGTGGGGTTGTGTAAAGGCTCCCCCAGGGAGTTCAGGTGTACCCAAAGGCTTCCGCTGAGAGCACTTTTTGATGGCAGAAAGTGGCACCGTACGTGTTTTTTCGGGTCTAACTCGGGTTCAGCTTCTTGTTGCGGTTAGGGTTATGTTTAGGGTTGTTAGGAAAGAGTGAAGACGCAGAGTCCTGTTGAGTGTGGGGTTGCGTAAAGGCTCCCCCAGGGAGTTCAGGTGTACCCAAAGGCTTCCGCTGAGAGCACTTTTTGATGGCAGAAAGTGGCACCGTACGTGTTTTTTCGGGTCTAACTCGGGTTCAGCTTCTTGTTGCGGTTAGGGTTATGTTTAGGGTTGTTAGGAAAGAGTGAAGACGCAGAGTCCTGTTGAGTGTGGGGTTGCGTAAAGGCTCCCCCAGGGAGTTCAGGTGTACCCAAAGGCTTCCGCTGAGAGCACTTTTTGATGGCAGAAAGTGGCACCGTACGTGTTTTTTCGGGTCTAACTCGGGTTCAGCTTCTTGTTGCGGTTAGGGTTATGTTTAGGGTTGTTAGGAAAGAGTGAAGACGCAGAGTCCTGTTGAGTGTGGGGTTGCGTAAAGGCTCCCCCAGGGAGTTCAGGTGTACCCAAAGGCTTCCGCTGAGAGCACTTTTTGATGGCAGAAAGTGGCACCGTACGTGTTTTTTCGGGTCTAACTCGGGTTCAGCTTCTTGTTGCGGTTAGGGTTATGTTTAGGGTTGTTAGGAAAGAGTGAAGACGCAGAGTCCTGTTGAGTGTGGGGTTGCGTAAAGGCTCCCCCAGGGAGTTCAGGTGTACCCAAAGGCTTCCGCTGAGAGCACTTTTTGATGGCAGAAAGTGGCACCGTACGTGTTTTTTCGGGTCTAACTCGGGTTCAGCTTCTTGTTGCGGTTAGGGTTATGTTTAGGGTTGTTAGGAAAGAGTGAAGACGCAGAGTCCTGTTGAGTGTGGGGTTGCGTAAAGGCTCCCCCAGGGAGTTCAGGTGTACCCAAAGGCTTCCGCTGAGAGCACTTTTTGATGGCAGAAAGTGGCACCGTACGTGTTTTTTCGGGTCTAACTCGGGTTCAGCTTCTTGTTGCGGTTAGGGTTATGTTTAGGGTTGTTAGGAAAGAGTGAAGACGCAGAGTCCTGTTGAGTGTGGGGTTGCGTAAAGGCTCCCCCAGGGAGTTCAGGTGTACCCAAAGGCTTCCGCTGAGAGCACTTT
>NW_028154062.1:0-9099 GCF_964211835.1 Anser anser | reverse complement strand
TCTTTGAGCAATACAAGAATTGAATTTGGCCCCCATGCTTATCAAACGAATCAAAGGTAACCTACCTTATTGGCTAATTAAGAAAAGATGGACCTTGTCATGTTTCACCTGAAAGACATCTGTGTGTTTTACAGCTGAAAAATAGCATGTGGGTTTGTTTTCTACTGAAATTACATCAGCACAGTGTTTTAAGAATAATACAATTAACCTATGTAATTTTCAAGTTAGATCATTTGCTATAAGTCCAGAGGATCTTAAAGGAGGGTTTGAGGTTTTTTTAGAAACTTGTTTTATTAAAAAAAAAAAAAAGTACTTTGAAACTTTTTTCTGAGTGTGTTGTTTAATCATTAACTTTTACTCTAACTTCTATTACGCAGGTGGGTCTCCTGGTCCTGGTGGTCAGTTATCTGAAACCAGTCCTACTGTAACTGTCATGATCCCTTTCAATGATGACCCTTTTGGAGTGTTTGTTATAGATCCAGAGAGCCAGGACAGAGAGATAGTGGAAGATACTCTTTCTGAAGATGACCTTTCCTATATTACGGACTTCACCATCTGGAGACAGCAAGGCACCTTTGGTGTTGTCCGACTAGGTTGGGAAATACTGTCTAGTACCTTCCAAGCTGGACTGCCATCAATGGTAGATTTCTTGTTGCTTGGATCATTCCCAAGCTCAGTACAATCACAGCCCCACATGAGGCGCCATCACAGTGGAACAGACGCTCTGTATTTCAGTGGAAAAGAGGATGCATTTGGCATTATCGGTCCTGAATACCCATAACAATGGAAATAATGCAGTAACCAATTTTACATTTTCAGCTTGGTTAATTCCTAATGTCAGTACAGATGGCTATATAGTTGAAAAGGATAACGATAATGGGACTTTATATTATGGTGTGAAAATTCAGACAAATGATTCTCATGTTTCTGTAGTGCTTCATTATACAGCATTAGGGTCCAATATGACATACATGGCTAAAACATCAGTCATGAAATACCTGGATGAGAATACTTGGCTTCACGTTCTGATTACTCTGGATGAAAGTATAATTGAATTTTACGTTGATGGAATTCTAGTTCTGGGAGGAATGAAGAGTCTAAAAGGAGAAGCAATTCTTGATGGTGAGCCTTTGCTATTTTTCTCCATATATAAAGCTCTGAAATGCATAGTCTAGCCACTTCAAAGGTGGAAGAAATACACTGAAATGATTATATCTGTTAAGTTAATTGAAAGGAATGGATAAGAATTCTTTGAGGATTTTCAGAAAGCCTATGGAAATTGTGTGAATGTTCTAAAAAATTCAAACTGCTGCGATGTTGAGTGAGAGTAGAGGACTATTAATTGTATGGTGTACTATTTTATTTCTGCTTTTAAAATTCCAGGTTGAAGTTTAAGAAATCAAATTTTCCATTTGTAAAAAGAATAGTACTTCTGCAATTAGTAATTTCCATCACACTTGCAGTACTGTAGCTAAGCTGAGAGGCTGAGAGGTTTTTTTTTTTTCCCTCCCTCGGTTTCTAGAACAAATATATGTGAAATGCAATGATGCTTTTATTGCTAGAAGGATATGTCTGTGCTGTAAATTTTCTTTATTAGTGGGGATGGCGTGTGTCTGGGGATAATGCAATAGTAAGGCAAGTATGTCATCTCTCTCCGTTGAATGTTGGGTAATACACAGTGGTGTGCATAGCAGCCCAGTTTTTCTCAGCATCCTCCACTTTGTGCCCTGGGACTTTTATCAGTTCCTGTGGTTGCTCATCTCTACAACTGCCACTCAGTGTCATATGTATGACAATACACTGAAGAGCACAGCTTTTTTTGTTTGTTTGTTTTCTTTCGTTTTCTGAAAGGCAACTGAAAACAGCTGATGTGTGTGTTTTAGCACAAGAGCATAGCATGGCACAGAATAGGATAGAGTAGGAATGAATATGAGGCAGCTGTGATCCTATAGTTTGGAGACAGAGAAATATAAATGCTGTTGTAAAAAGAGTTTGGAATTTGCATGGAATTACAGTGTGGTGGATGAAATGGATGTCCAGAAGGGTTAATGCAGTAATCATGAGTATCATCAGAATGGATCAGCTGCCCTAGCAGAGGGAAACAAAGTAGGATTTGTTCAGCAAAACAAGGGCTAAAAGGGGTTGCAGTTCTGCTCTGAAAATCTGTGGAGGAAAGAGGGAGCCTCAAGTCTCTAAGACTTATAAAAATGAGGGATGATGATAATGTGCTGCTAGAACTAATAGGATGAAAAACTTGGACAGCATAGGATGGAATTGTTTGGCCTGTGAGGACTTACCTGTAACATTGAGATGAGGCTCAAGGAACCTCCTGATTTTGGATCTCAAGATCAATATGATTCCTCATCCAGGGACAATGAACAGTTTACCATTGGTTTTTAAGAAAAACAGGTAGTCAGTTGCTGACTGTTTCATACAAATACAATAACATGAGAAAAAATTATAATTTCCTTCTCAGGTCCAGGAATAGTAAGAATTGGAGCAGGAATCAACGGCAGCAGTAGGTACACAGGGTTAATGCAGGATGTAAGGCTTTATGAGCGTAAGTTGACACGAGCAGAGATCTATGAACTTCATGCAACTCCTGCAAAAAGTGATGTCCACCCTGTCTCTGGGTATTTGGAGTATTGGCAAGGAGAGACCAATAAATCATTCATCGTGTCTGCAAAGGATGACAAAGAGGAAGAAGGAGAAGAATTATTCATACTAAAGCTCATTTCTGTGCGTGGTGGAGCTCGAATTTCACAAGAAAACACCACAGCAAGATTAAGAATACAGAAAAGTGATAATGCTAATGGTTTATTTGGCTTCACTGGAGCATGTATCCCTGAGGTAAGGTGGTCATAATGGAAATTGTAGGTGATATTTCAGGCACAGAAAGCTAAATGGCAGGACCAAGTGACCTGAACAAACCCTAGATTTTGCAGTGTTTGCTTTTGTGGTTAAGCAAAGTTTTCCTAGGATTTGGAGATGCATATGTTCTGTTAATACAACCTCAGTTCCACTGGGATTTACTATATAATTTTAAAAAACTAAAGAAAAAAATGGTTAAGAAAATTTAGTTTACTATATAAACTGAAGACTAAGGCTTAATTTTTTTTTTCTAGAAAAATATTTTACCTTCACTTCTGTTACATTTGAGTTACCAGTTAAAATGTAAGATTTAATTCTCTGGTTTTTTTTTGAGAATGGATTATTGCAAAGATTTTTATTTTAGTTTTCTGTGTCACATGATGTGTTTGAGATAATTTTACTAGAGATCATGCAATGACAAAGTGTTATGGATTTTTCCACCTTCATTTGCTGTCATAAACTAAGTTATAATTTGCATATGTTTGATGTCAGTTGGTTGATTTAGTAGTGGGTTTTTTTGTTGTTTTAGTTTTAACAGATGAAATCTTTTTTCAGTGGTATCCATTCTATATGCAGAGTGTAAACTTGCTACTTTTTGAGGAGGCTTGAAATAAACATAAATCATTCTTTACTTCTTTAATCAATTATAAGGGGGAATAACATGATAGCTATCTCTACTGGTATTGGATTATTTTGTGGAAAAAAAAATTTAATACAGTTTTCATTTGGGAACTCTTATGAGCTTTAATTACATTCTTTTTTAATCAAAGTGCTTATGATGTTTTTAAAATAACTGTCTTGCCTGAGTGATACTAGTTTTCAGTTTGGTTCAGTTTGCTTATTGTGTGCCTACCATATGCTATGATAATAGATTCCTTCAGGTTCAAGTACCTCTGATACGCTGTGATGCCACAGATCATCAGCCAACCATGAAGAAAAAAAATAATTATATGGCACGGTAATTGTTTTGCACCTATCATATGTCCATTTCACCAGGGAAGTATTAGAGCTCTTAGTGGTGATGCAGGAACACAGCATTTTTTTACCAGTAGTTTAACTGTGCATATCTGTCTACTAGGCAGCTGAAGTCACACACAGTATCTATGCTTTCTTACAAAGCAGCCCTGAAATTTATCTAATGCATAAGATAGCTTTAACCTTTCCAATAACTTTCAGATAAAATTATTTTCTATGTTAATTTTATGAACGTTATTTTCTAAAATAGAAGGTCAGTACCAATTAAAGCTTCATTCCAGAGATGTGAAGTTGTCGCTGCAGAAGTCATGTTATCTGTGAAGATACAGAATTGTAAGGAGGACAGTAGAAGAGAAAAATCTGTTTTTCTGAATGATGATGGTATAGTTTATTTCTATCCATAGTGTGTCTGGTTAGAGAAAGTGCTGATCCAAATCTTTCTTTAAATTATTGCTAAGGAAAATTACAATATTGACGTTATTATAAAGCAATAGTTTCATTTGCTTTCGACAGGTACATTTCAAGCATATTGATTCTGTCTCTGACGCATAGTTTTAGGAAAGGGGTTGTGTCCAGGACGAACTGCAGTGTATTGTTATTTGTTACCTTAATAGTCCTCAGGGAGGCATCAGACTTTTGCAGATTCCACTAGGATTGTTCTGATTGGCATCAAGGTCAGTTTCAGCTTCCTAACACTCCAAAAGAGCTGAAAGTAACATGACAGCAATTTTTTACTTGAACATTTGTCTGGCATTAAATATTTTCATGTTATTTAATGAAATTGCCTTGATTTACTTTGACAGTAATAAACGTTCCAAATTTTTGCTTTCTTCCAGACTGCTGATGAAGGTTCCACTATATCCTGTGTTGTGGAGCGTACAAGGGGAGCCCTAGACTATGTGTATATAAAGTACATTATCTCACAGGTTGATTCCACTGGCATTAATTACTCTGTTACCGATTTTTCTAATAGCAGTGGCACTATCACATTCGTTCCTTGGCAGAGATCAGAGGTAAACCCTACCTTCCTATTAACAATTCATCCTGTCCTTTACAAACCTCCTGGAAAATACCTTCTGAGGGTGCTTGGCTGGTTTGCATACTAGAGAGTGTTTACTTCACATGGCTTTTCTTATTATTATTTTTTATTTTGTTATTTTATGTTGTTATTTTTTTGTTATATATATATTTTCTTTCTTTCTTTTTTTCCATCCCTGACAACAAGAAAGTGTTATTTGTAGCTCTGTGTATATGTCAGTTCAAAAGTCACCATGTGTGCATGTACATATTAGATATATGTACATATACATAAAAAATATTAACTGTATTTATGTGTATGTGTACATATACTTTAAAAAGTGTAGATAGTCCATGTACTTTCGAAATTGGAAAATGATCAGGTTTGATCTGAGTGTTGTAACTCAAATTTATGTCCACAACAATTAAATAGGCAATAGTAAGATTCATTGCTGTTCTTGCACTCAAGGCTATCCAGGTTCTGTCTCCTTTTAAATTCAAAATCAGAAACAGGAGATTAAAGGTGTTCTTGTAACAATAGCTGTTTTTGAGTCTCCCTGAAATGATTACTGTCTGCTTTAATCTATTCCTCTGCATAAAGTGTGCGAGCAACTGGAACATAAGGAAATTATTCAATATTCTGGCCTTAGAGACACCTGAAATTGGTAATCAGAATTGCATCTCTGAGTTGGGGGAGAGAAAGAGAAATGATACATAAGGGAAGCTTTAGCTGCTTCTGAGAAAGCTTTCTAAAAGTCTTACGAAATTCCTTATCTGAATTAGTTTAAAAAAAAAAGAAAAAGAAAAAAGAAATACCAGGATACCAGGATACACTGAAGAGTAGGAATTCAAAGCTACAGAGGCCCACAATTAAAAAATTATGTGGGCAGACTGGAGGTCCAAAAGAGGGCCAGAAAGATGATCAAAGAGCTGGAGAACCTGTCCTCTAAGGAAAGACTCAAGGGGTTAGATCTTTTCACCCTTTAGAAGGGGACTTTGATCCCATTATTACAGTACCTAAAGGGCAGCTCCAGAGTTGACAGAGGCTCTCTCTTCTCAAGAAACCACAGGAGAAGACAGAGGGCAAAGAGTACAAAGATAGAGTGGGAGAGGTTTTGTCTTGAAATTTTTTACAACTACTGGAACGACTTCCTTAGGGACAGGGTCGGGTTGTCCCGACCTCAGCATCTGGGCCAGGGCAATCCCAAGCACAAACACAGGCTGGGCAGAGAAAGCACTGAGAGCACCCCTTGGGGGGGGAAGGACCTGGGCGTGGTGGTTGATGAGAAGCTCGACATGAGCCGGCAATGTGTGCTTGCAGCCCAGAAAGCCACCCGTACCCTGGGCTGCACCAACAGCAGCGTGGGCAGCAGGGCGAGGGAGGGGGCGAAGGAGGAAATTCTTCCCTCAGAGGGCGGTGAGGCCCAGGCCCAGGCTGCCCAGAGGAGCTGCGGCTGCCCCATCCCTGGCAGAGCCCAAGGCCAGGCTGGATGGGGCTGAGGGCAGCCTGGGCTGGGGGGAGGTGTCCCTGCCCATGGCAGGGGGTGGCGCTGGGTGGGCTTTAAGGTCCCTTCCAGCCCAAACCAATGTATGGTTCTATGGTAGAATTCCCATCACCAGGGGTGCTTAAGATGCAGTTGAACATGGTGCTGGATTATTTCATCTATTTTTTTTTTTTCCATGAAACATTGAACTTCATCTTTTGATGTCCCATCCAACGTGGGCTGTCCTATGATTAAAATTCTGTGGTAATAAACAGCGTGTGCTAGAAATAGAAATAAAAATAATCTGTTTCAATGAATTCAATCCTGATGTACAGCACAGAATTGTTAAATTTATTTGAAGAAGTGGTGCGGGACCACAGTACTGTAGAAACAACATACACTTTCTATTATTGTTTGTATAATAAGGATGAATTGTGAGTAGAAAATACCATCCTCAGTTTCACTTATATCAGGCTGCAGAAGTCAATGTGGACTCAAATTCGCTGAAGTCATTTGCAGGGATCCCAGTGACTTCACTAGAACTGTGAATCTGGATAATGTGATGACTGGCAAAAGCGTGTGGTATCTGAAAATAGTTCATTCATGTTATAATAGTTTGTTCATTCAGCTTTATTTCTCTGTGAAATGATATTACTGCATTTCATACAATCATATATAGCAGAAATTTCCAAAGCTTTTCTAGCATGGCAACATAGACGAGGCCCACATTACTCTATCTAGTGGCAGAAAATGGCTGATGTAGGCTCTTGCTACACAGCTTACTGGTCCAATTTACTGCATACATACAGAGGAGCTAATGTGCATGGCTCTAAGAAACGGGCTGGTAGCAAGCTGCTCTTCAGGTGGGATATCCTAAGGGACTTTCAACTGACATTTGTAATCTACTCATTACCATGCCTCTAAATATGATCAGCTACTTAAATGTTTTCTATATGTTTGTCCGACCATATCGAAACATAAAGAAAGATGGAATTTTCTGAAGTGAATGTGTTAGCGTGTTTAGAGCAAGGTTATGTTAGTAAATCGTATGATCTGCAGGTCAAAGTGTCAGGTGGTATAATAAGCTCAATTTATTTGCTCTCTAAATTGGATTAATCACTGTAATGTCTCTTCATAAGCATAATTTCAAAAAGATTTTAAAATTTATCAGATATTTCATGTTCAGTACATGGAAATTAAACTCTGCTTTTGTGAAGATATACAAAACCAACCAAACAAGTATTTATTATCACTTATTTATGTAGTTTGAAACAATTCAGAAAATATGCCTTCCATTTCCAGTAGCTTGGAAGCATTGTTTTTGGAAAGCATATTCTAGACATAAAATGTTATCTTAGAAATTAGTTGAATTTATGTGGAGAGCAAAAATAGTGTCCTTTGCTTTCAGAACTATACAGCAGATACAGCTGACTGACTAATCAAAGAATGTTGCATGGTTTGATTTCTCCATGATTTGGTCCTTCTCTAGGTGTTAAATTTGCATGTTATTGATGATGACATTCCGGAGTTAAATGAATATTTCCGTGTGACATTAGTCTCTGCAGTGTCTGGAGATGGGAAACTAGGTTCAACTCCTACCAGTGGAGCAAGTATAGATCCAGAAAAGGAAACTACTGATATCAGCATCAAAGCCAGTGACCACCCATACGGTAACAATGATGGGAATTATACAGCTTTGTTTCAGATTATTGTGTAGTTCTTTCCAGTCAGATGAAAACTTTGCTTGGTTGTAATAGTTGAGGAAGCAATCTCATATATTCCACTTTATCTAACTTGAATTAATTCATTGTTTATATACATGAATGAATACTGAATTAGTTTTCTTTTATAATTTTACAAAAAGGCCTCAAATCTTCCCTGACCAAACAAGCAATGATTCTCTTGTGAGGGCAAATAAAGGCTCTGCATGTAGTTGATCCTGTCCAGGTTTTTCATCAAATGAGAATTCCTGACAATGAGAGTCATTTCTCCATATGTCTTGTACCAGTAAATACGCAAAACCGTGGCCTGTGAGGCTCTTTTGGGAAGAGAAGGTTTTATTATTGTGCTGTGCCTTTTATCAAGACTGACAAGAATATCAGTGAGAGAGGGTAAGGCACACAGCACATCTCTGGAAATAGTGTGATTGAGGCTTAAGGGTATACTGGTATATGTGGTTTTTAATTTCAGAACCATCACAAGATATGTTATCAATCACTTTATTTAAATTGTTTATCATCTTTAAAATTTGTTATGAAAAGCCATGTAAGTAGTAATTCTTGTCTTCCAGGTCTGCTCCAGTTCTCTGTGGGGCCACCTCCTCAGCCAGGTGATAAAATGATTCTTCCAGCCTCTTCTGTGCCCCATATTACTATTAAAGAAGAAGCTGGACACGTCAGATTACTGGTAGTTCGTGCACAAGGCCTTCTTGGAACAGTTCTGGTGGAATACAGAACAGTGCCAGTCACAGCTTTCAGTCCCAAAGATTATCAGGTATGGCAACTGCCAAGGTGGTATAATTGTTTTGGAATTAATTAGAGTTATTTATCGTGGAGATAGCTTTCAGTTTGACTGCTCTAGCCCAGCTATGATTCTTTCACAGAAAGACTACTTTACAAGGTGATGTGGCAAATGGATATGTAATATTCACTTAAAAATATACATCATGTGACTTCTCCATTCTTTTCTCTGCAGTAAGTTGCATTGTCTAGGAAAAGCCTCTGGTTTTGAACTTTTTTTTTTTTTCTTAACA
>NW_028154063.1:0-17257 GCF_964211835.1 Anser anser | reverse complement strand
ACAAGCAGAATGGCAATTTATTGAGCAGAAAGTTGCCCAAACTGGCTATCATGGAGGATTTGACAATTTTACTCAGCACTATAAGGAGAAATAACTTTATGCTCAAGTTTAAATGCCAGCACTTTATTTTCAGAGAGGAATAATCTTTCCTGTTTCCCATTTAAAGCACATAAGAATGAGGAATCAGTAATACAGCCCTACCTTTTACTTAAGAATTATATCTTACAGCTCTCACTCATGTCATGAAAAATCTACATCAGATTTTCTAATTAATATAATAAAGTTCAGATAGCATCATTAAACTTTAAAAAGTATTACCTAACCACATAGTCCATATCATATAGGCAGTGACTAAATTACTTTTAAAGATGTTTCTCTTTTGCATTTAAAAATAAAAAATGGACTAGATAGTGATATAGAATTAATTTGGTTCTTAAATTTAACTATTAGGACAGGCAGCTAGGATAGCAGAACCCAGGTTTCTCAGTTCTGAATTCCCTACTTGCTGTTTTATCAGATGATTTAAACATAAAGTGCACAAAGCATCCACTTGAGCACCAGCTGGACTCTAGCCTTCTCTTTTACTAATTGGGTTCCCTTACTGCAAATAAGTGGTTTGTCTTATGGTGAATCTTAATTCATCCACAGTTAAGCATACTATTCTTAATAACTTATCACTTACCCCAAAAGTTTTTTTTACCCAGGACAGAGCACACTTCTGAGGATTTCGGTGGATTTAATTCTCTCTGATTGAAGAGGGTATTTAAACTGGATATTGCGTTCCTTAATAAATGCTGTTTGTGAGGTATAGTCTAATATGGAAGCACTCATTCCTGCAGATATGTTTTTAAAAATGACAGTAGATAATGCCTTTGTGCAACATGAAATTCAGTAAAGTTTCACTGAGGCTGGTTACCAAAAAGGATTTATATCTTTTCTGTCAGCATATCTTTACCTAGACAGATCATACCATAGAATCATAGAATGGCTTGGCTTGGAAGGAACCTTAAAAATCACCTTGTTCCAACTCCCCTGCCATGGGCAGGAATGCCACCCACTACAGCAGATTACTCAGGGCCTCATCCAACCTGATCTTGAACACCTCCAGGGATGAGGTATCTATCTAACTTCTCTAGGCAACCTGTTCCAGTGCCTCACCACCCTCTGAATGAAGAATTTGCTCCGAATATCTAATCTAAATCTCTCCTCTGTTAACTTAAAATCATTTCCCCTTGTCCTATCATTATCTGACTGAGCAAAAAGTCACTCTCCATCTTTTACATAAGGTCCCTCTAGATACTGGAAGACTGCTATAAGGTCTTCATGGAGCCTTCTCTTCTGTAGGCTGAACATCTCCATCTCTCTTAGCCTTTCTTCATAGGAGAGGTGCTCCAGCCCCTTGATCATCTTTGTGGCCCTCCTCTGGACTCGCTCTAACAGCTCCACGTCCTTCTTGTGCTGGGGGCTCCAGACCTGGATGCAGTACTCCAAGTGGGGCCTCACAAGGGCAGAGTAGAGGGGGACAATCACCTCCCTTGACCTGCTGGCCACGCCTCTTTTGATGCAATCTAGAATCCAGTTGACCTTCTGGGCTGCAAGCACACACTTCTGCCTCATATTGAGCTTTTAGACACCAGAACCCCCAAGTCCTTCATCGCAGCGCTGCTCTCAATGAGTTCTTCCCCCAGACTGTCCTCATGTCTGGGATTGCCCCAACCCACATGCAGCACCTTGCATCTTTCACTTGCCTTTGTCAAACCTCAGAGGTTCACGTGCCCACTTTGCAAGCTTGTCCAGGTCCCTTTGGATGGCATCCGTTCCTTCACACCAGTTGACACAACAGTCAACTGCACAACTCAGCTTGGGGTCTTCTCCAAACCTGTTGAGAGTGCTTTTAATCCCACTGTCTGTCATTTATAAATGGTACCAGTCCCAGGATAGACCCTGAGGAACACCACTTGTCAAGATGATGAAAGAAAAGCATGATGAAAGTCTAGGAGCTGCTGACTGACTAGTTCTTCCAACAAGGCATCACGGGGCAGAATTACCTCCCTAATTACCTCCCTAAGAACTGAAGGATGATCATTTTGGAATGTTTGGTATATGAGTACCTCACCTAAGACTATTGAAATAAATGGTGCCAAGTGTCAATCCTATTGCAAGATACTCTTTCTTGGTAGGTAGGGGAGAAACAACTACTTTAAGAATCACGGGGATTAGAATGAGTATTAGAAGTAGGAGTAGAGGATTAGAGACTATTAGAATTATGCATATTAGATCTGAGTTGGATGGCAGCCTGCCAAGACATGTACAAATGAAGGTGATTCTGATCAGTAAATTAGATTCCCTCTTGAAATGTAGTGTACAAAACTGAGGTTCATATGAGTATAAGGCATTTTCTAGGTCAGGCAGCAAGTTGTGGAAAGTTTTCATCATCTCATTTTGGAGATGAATACTTGAGTTATGTTAAATTTTGGACTTATTTTAGCATTCACTTTGTCACACACACACACACACACAAAAGGAAAAAGAATTATCTGCACTAATATCCATGTAAAGTAATCAAAGATTACCTTTATATCAAGTCTGACAGCTGTGCCACTTCAAATACAAAAACAAAAATTGAAAACTTGTAAGGTTAATAATTTATATTTCTACTATATATATATATATATAAATTCTCAGTATAAAATACATGTTTTTTTCCACTTAATGCAAAGATAGATAGATAGAGATTGTTTATCTATGAATATGTACTGTTAGTACTTCATGATAACAACTTTGGACGACAAGAAACATGCAAGATGGTATATCAGACCAGAATTCCTTAAGATTATTCCACTTAAAGGTCTGTTTCACCTACCTCAAAGAACTGACTTGCTCTAGATATGAAATTTGTACACTTTATTTCAAATAGAAGACCAGTAAATATAAAGTGCAACCTTGACAATGAAAAAAAAAAATATATTTAGTTTTCATTTAGAAAGGTAAAAACAGTTTTGTGCCTGATCAGCCACTCTCAACATGTAATAAAAGAGTGTTTTGCACTACAGTGATCAATATGCTTAGTCTATTATTTGACTCGTCATATGCATAACTGGAACTAATGCAGGGGTGATCTGATTTTTGAGAAAACAAAGAGGAAAGATTGCCCAGCTGTCTCTTTAAGCAAAATGCAAAGCTCTGCCAGTCCCATATCTCAGAGTCTGTGCTTATGCACTGTCATATTTACAACTTCATTTTTTTTAGTGTAGTTGTTAAGCAACTCTGCGAAATGTGTTGTTGCACAACTGTGTTTTTTGTTTTGTTGTTGTTGTTGTTTTTCCCTAAGCAGTAAAACAGTCCTGAATTTTTAAGTTTATAAAGGGCAGTTTTAAAGACAGTTATAAAAGCCAGGCATGAGAACATGAATAGACTGATAATGTGTTAAAAGCAGGATATGGCATTTGGATTAAACAGGGTGCATCTTTATCACTTGGTGGCAAAAGGCTAATTAAAATCCAACAGTAAATTAACATCCTAGGAAAGCTAGGAGAGTTTATACAAGTTATCATTACTCTGCACAAGATGACAAAGCTTGCAGTCAAAATTGCAGCTTTCAAGGGTAGACTATGAAATGTGCAGGACCTCTCAGTTAGAAGTAACATGGGAGTAAACTAAATTTAAATTGCCTGACAATGAAAATTGCTACCTCAGGACTTCTCTCTCATTTTATTTATTTATTTATTTATTTTTTCTTTTCATTTTCTCCTTTTTTATTATTATTGTTTAATTATTTTTATTTATTTATGATAAAGAGGTGGTTGAAAACACCAGGCTTTGCAAACAAGACATTTTATTTCTTCAGGCCTTGTGCCTTTATTTAGGCTCACAATAATGTGTGGTACAATGATAATATGTGGTACTGTTCATGAGATAATGCCTGTTAGCACCTTTACACCTTGGTTGTCATACTCTATAGCTGTTATTTGTAGATAATAGGTTAGATTCTATGAAGGACTTACTGATGATCACAAAATATACACAGCACAAGCACAGATAAGCGGACTGTTTGCTATGCGAGATGACTTTTCCACAAGAATAGTTCTAGATTTTGCTCACTGACATAAAGCTGTAGTTACTGCCTTCAGGCCAGTACTTATTTGAGTTTCCCATTTTGCAACAAAGAATAGAATTTGGTCCTTAAACGTACAACTTTAATAATAATTCCAATCATTTTGGTAACCTATAATGAGGACTACCAGTAACAAACAAAAAGGTTTAATTTAGATTTAGAGGAAATAAAAGTGTCTGCCTAAAATCACTTTGGTATTTGAGGGACCAGATCATTGAGATGTACTGTGGTATTAAAACCAGGTATTTTGATTGCTACTGGTTGTCCCAGTTATTCTACGCAGGGCTCAGAAGACAATTCTCAGCCTCACAACCCCTGATGGGCCTCACCTGTGAATCCCTGCCCAAGCTCAGGATCAGGACCCCATTTTAGCTCAGCCAGGCCCCAGCAACACTGCAAGGGTTCCTGTGCCCAGCCCCATCTCTGGCTCTGCCTCTCCAGACAGCTTCTGGACAGGCCCATCAGACCCTATCTTACCTCTGGCCTTATCTTTTGTCGGCTTCCAATGGGACCTCCCCTTAAGCCACACCCTAGTCCTGACTTGCCACTCCTCCAAACTGCTGGGGGCTGTTGGTGATTTTTGTTTAGTATGGTGGCAGAAGCCTTGAGAAACTGTGGTGGGTTTATCATAGCTGTCTGCCAGGTGCCTAGGCTGCTCTCTCCCCCTCCTCAAAGAACGAGGAGGAGGAAATACAATGGCAAATGACTCAAGCATTGAGATAAGGTCAGGGAGATTGCTCAAGAATTGCCATCATGGGCAAAAAAGACTCAGCAGAAGGGAGAGCAATATAATTTATTGCCTATTGCTAACCGACTAAAGCAGTGAGAACCTTAAAGCAATCAAAACACACCATTCCCCCATACACCCACTTCTACTTCCTCCCCCTGAAGCAGCACAGGAGAATGGGGAATGGGGTCAGTCATATGTCAGTCCATAATGTTTTGTCTCTGCCTCTCCTTGCTCCTAACTCTCTTCCTTTGCTCAATTGTGAGGTCCTTCCCATGACACACAATCATTCAGGAACACAGCATGGGTCCCCCATGGGCTGCAGCTCCTGGCAGACCACATGGTCCACCATGGGCTTCTCTCCACATGTTGCAGTTCCGGCCAAGAGTCTGCTCCCACATGGGCTCTCCATGGACTGCAGCCTCCTTCAGGCCAGATCCACCTGCTCCACTGCGGGCTGCCCTGCAGGCCACAATGTGGAGATCTGCTCTGGCATGGCCCTCCGCAGGCTGAAGTGGAACTTCTGCTCTGGCACCTGGAGCAGCTCCTCCCCCTCCTTCATTGACCTTGGTGTGTTCAGGGTTGTAACTCTCACATTTCTTCAGTCCTCTCTGCCAGGTGCTTCTGTACAGTGTTTTTTAGCCTTTCATAAAGGTGTTCTCACAGAGGTGCAACCAGCATTGCACAGTGGCTTTGTTTTGGCCAGCAGTAGGTCTGTTTTGGAGCTGGGTCGAACTGGATCATACTTAATGTGGGGCAGAGCTCTGCTCACTGAAGCCACGCATGCAGCCCCCATCCAATACCAAAACTTTGCCATATAAGCCTAATATAGAAGTGGAGGCAGGATTTCCCATAGATGAGCACAGGGATGGTCTGGTAAGAGGTAGAGTACAGGGTTGGCACTAGCTAGTTTAAAAATAAAAAATAAAAAAGTCCTGATGTTGGACAAAACTAATTCTAGGGGTAACACAGAGAACAAAGATATAGTATTTAGCATACATAAAAGCACCGTCAATAGTAAATATAGGTATAACCCAAAGCTGTAGACCAGATGTAAAAGAAAAAGATGTAAAAGCATGATAGCAGACGTATAAATAATCCTGGGAGGTAAAAACTAAGAAAAGAAAGAAGAAGAAATCATCAATGTGAAGTTCCTATTCCTCCAAGCAAAGAACTGCAGTTATTGACAACTCACTAATATCCCACTAACCATCAACACCAGCATGTAATAATTCACTGAGAAGTGCAGTGGAAGGGTGAGCATAACACCAGGAAAAGGGGTAGAAACTAAGAAGTGCATGAGTTGCAATTATCAAATGTTATTGCTATTATTGAGACTGAGCACTCTACCTACATTATAATTCTTTGTTTCTCAGAAGTAATTAGATCTAGACTAATGATTATTCTTGAATTAGATTGTTAAGATTACCATTACTTAATGATTACCATTACATTAAGAATAATCTCTTGGCTTTACTTCATGAATATAAGTTGCCCTTCCTCTTTGCCTATAAAAAGAATTTTGAACACAATATGTTGTTCAGCTAATTTGCATATTCATATTTACACTGTTAGGCGTTGGAGGCTTCTATCTGCAACTGAAACCTTATTGTTATGACTGTACTAAACATTGAACAGTAAGAGGCAGTGGAACTTAATTGTTTCTACTGCTAAATATTAGATAAAATTCCTGCTATTGTTTAAGCGTGGGCAAGCCACCATTTTTCCAGATACTCAAAGACATTAATAGTTCAGGATTTCAATGGAAAGCAGACCTTATCCACTGAGCATTTTGCAAGCAGCTATACAGTTTGGACAGAAAAAGAGTAATAGAATAAACCATTCATGACCCTGAGACCAGAGATTCAGTTATCTGTGATCTGAGGTCTACTTTGGTGCAGTCCAGCTGCGTAAACCAAATTTTATCACAAAGTTGTTGAGATGTAAGGCAGTACATAAACTAAAGTCATATAAGATAAGAATAGTAAAAATACTGACAAAATACCGCTATTATGGAGATATAAATTATAGGTCAGAGCTTTAAGAAGAAAGATACTGACAAGAAAAGGTTTAAAAACCTAAGAAAAAAAATAAGAATAGAAAGAATAGAAAGAATAGTAACACAGAAATATCAAGGATCATCCTGTTCCAAGGAAAGAACCATAACTCACCACCTCACCTAACTGGCACATGCCTGGCCACAGATGTCTCATCCAAAGTGCTAAGCATGTTAATGTTTAGCTTAGTACCGTGCTACTCCTAGCTAACTACTGTACGTATTTGCCAATAAATAATTGTTGTGACAATAAATAATTCTTAAGTTGTCTAAATCCTGTTTGCAGAGTCTCTTTGTGTATAGTAAAGGTACCTGAAGAAAAAAGACCCTTTTCTGCCATCAGTGCTTGAATTGTTTATCAGTGACAGACTGTTTTCTCAATATGCTTAAGAAAACATGGCTCCTTAGCTAGGTTACTTCCAACCTACCTATTACAATAATTTCAAAACCACATGTAGAGCCACTAAAGCTGTAAGGTTCCAACTTGACAGCCAGAGCAAATCCATTGCTTTGTGTGCTCACAGTAAAACCTACGCCCCATGTATGTTTTCTTAGTCTGGCTTGACTCTTACAAAGGAGGTGGATATTACAGAGTGAGGTTAGTTTAAGTGAGTTTTAAAGCTCTTGCTGTCTGATGAGTCTGGCAATTAGTGAAAATATGGTGGTAAGTTTGTGACACTGGAGCTCAAACTGAAAATCTGTCATGTATGAACTACTAAAATGAATTAGATACCAAAAGCTTTTAATTCCTGCTGAGCTGTATGTAGCTCAAACCCTACAGGTGAGAGATTGTCTTCTTTATTCTTCTTTATTATTAATAAACTCCCAGTAAGTCATAATTTAATAATCATTGGTTAAAAAAAAAAAAAAACAACAACCTACTAGAAGAGGTAAATTCATCAAATCAAATTTACTTCATTTTGGAGATTAGATAGGCAGGCTTGTTAATTATCTGGGCACAAAAATAAAATCTCCCACGTATCTCCTATAAACATATTCAGTTATCCAATGCTCTGCTATAATTTTCTAAAGGGATAGCTCCCTTAACCAAACAGGAATATTAAAAATGCAACCAGCCAAATATGAACAGAAAATCCATATATGTGCATATATATATATGTATACTTAATGCAAAATACTGCAGATTAATTCAGGGATTCAGGTCTGGAAACCACATAAATTAAATGTGTATAAAGAACGTTTGTTGAAAAAATAGTCTGTGTGTTCTCTTCCCATTTCAGGAATTACTAGAGGGAAAAATTCTTAGACATTACAGCAGAGCACTGGAGAATGAATGATTTCTTATGCAGATAATCTGTTATTTTGATTTTACACATTATATAATTGAGACATCACATTCATGATCTATATATGCCTTACAGAGATTCCTTTCATATTAGAAGGTATGTGATTATTTATTTTCTTCCACAAAAGGGAATTACAATGGAACTAATTAAGCTACATATTTTATTAATGAATCGAGAGCACACACTCCATCTGCCATCATAAGAACCAGGGAGGCTTCTGTTATATTTTCAAAATGCAACATAACAGGCTTTCAGGTTAATTGATCAATTTGAAAGAAGTCTCACGACAATTGTGTTGTCTTGAACATGGTAGCTGGTCAGTAGAATACACCATCATTACTGCTGGAATGTTTTATAGGGCTTGTCTCCATTTCCAACTAGGTATAAAAAAAGATGGTATGCTGTTGTATTTACTAATATGAGAAATAAGTTTTTAAAACTGCATGAAGTTACCTAAATAGATAGGGAATACCTCAGTAGTATGAGAGTAGCTGTAATTCCTTTCAAGCATACAAAGTTAATTGATCTTTTTCTTTGTTTGGTTTAATGCTTGCCTATTAGGAAAACTAAGGGTGGGTTGCAAAGGTCCTTCAAGCTGACATCATATATTAGCTGGGAACCTGACCTCAACATTATACATGTTTCTTTAAAGCAGAATGCATGCCCTTTCTGTTGATCCCCGTTTCCCTTCCCAGTAATATGAATACCAAATGGAGGCATGCAGAAAATTTCCTCAAAACCTGTAGAACCCAGTGCCTTGCTGTGCCTCTGTGGAGAGCTGACACTGAACACTGAGGAGGAGGACTATCACACTGATTTTTTTTTGTAGTAGAGCCATCTGTAAGAAGCTGCTCCCAAAGGCCATCTCTTTATTGATGAATAAACTTTTTTTTAACTTGGACTAACATTATTCCCTATAAGGAAATATAAATATATATATTTAAGTATTATGTACCAGCATATTTCTTAGAGATGTTTTTATGAATCAAGATTCCTTCAGTGCTTCGCATCATTCCTCTTTAAACGTCTGATATGGTGACAGAGATAATAGTGAAAAGAAAGGACTCTTCTACAACCCAGAAAGACACAATTTTTTATATCAGGTAGAAGTAGAGAATCTGCATGTTGGAATATAGCACAAAGTTTTAATGAGTATTCCACAAGACATTCTGAGACTTTTTTGAAGTACCAAGAGTAAAATAGGTATATTCAGATTTGTCATACTGTCACAAGTGTAGGGGTATGTTTTGATATGAACCTCATTTTTGTTCTTCGAAAAGGAACCTAGGCAGAACCTGAGACACCATCAGCCTGTAGAGTGTGGATGATCAGACGCTGAGACCTTAGATGCTTAGAAGTAATACAATAGTAGATATATATATCGTGCAGAAAAGTATGTGTGCTGTGAGACACCAAAGGAAAAAAAATAAAAAGGGGGGGGGGGGGGGGGGCGGAAAGAGAAACTTTCAAAACTGAAGAAAAGAAGTTTCTGTAAATGTCTAGAATTGTGTTTTGTAGTCCCTGCTTAGGAACTACATGTTACTTTTTCTTCATTATTCTCTCCAATTTCAGATTTTTATCATCTGGAAGGATTTAAAATTAGGGAAAGAGAATAGTCCAAAAGACGCATATGTTATGCTAATTTTCCTAAGGATTAAGATTGGCAGGTTGAAATTCCTGTAACCAGGAAAAACTTCTTTGAACTTACGGGACATCCATATGTACTCATACACAAAATATTGACTGGAACTTCTTTTGTGATTTCAGATAAAAGTGACTGTTAACGTAGTCTATGAATACGTGGTAGGAACTCTCAGGACACCTGTTTTTTTCTTTAGTTTAAGGGTACCCTATTCAGGATTCCCTAAGAAAGGAAAAGGTACAGATATTTTGACAGGTAAATGGTCTCATATCAAGCAATAATAAAGGAAATATTTTCTATAATTTCATTAATCAATCACTTCATTATTAAATTTTTGCCATTTCATTACAGAACAACAACAAAAACAGCAACAACAATCGGAATTCTAAATGCTGAATCTCATGTTGATACCTGTTTACTGTTGAAATATGACATCTAAATCAAGAAATTTCTTTATAGCAATATGCATTTGTATTCATAGTGAAACTCAGCTCATTTCACCTAAGGGAAAGGACATGGATTCACAATGTTCTGCTAGCACTATGCTGGCAGAAGCACCACTTAACGAAACTTAAAAGTACATTGCCCATTATTGAGTGTAGTGACAATGAACATGTTTTGGTTATTTCTGAGCATGTTTCCTCCTAAAGTGTTGCAGTACTAGTTTCAAATACACTACAAAATCTTCAAGGCATTATCTTGTATTGTTACATAAGATTACAGACTTATTTTTTCTTTTTCAACATCGTGCGCTTGAATCAATCTCCTTTCTATCTCCTCAACATTGCCTATGACAGAGAGACATTTTAAAAAATAGTTTTTTTTTAAATTCTAAATCCTTCAAGGAGATTTTTTTTTCGTCATAGCCTTAGAGAGTCTCTCCTTATTGGCAGAAAACCTTTTCATTACAAAAGTACCTCAATTAGAAATTGAGATATCCAGTCCTTGCACTTGCTGTTAGAAATTACTTTATGCTTTCAGAATGAAGAACAACCAAGGAATTGTTCTGCCAATGTCCAAAAGGATTAAGAGATTAGTAAAATGTCTCTTCCAATTTTGGCATGGTCCATGTAGATCTCAGAGGAGTGCTAACACTCTCCACTGTCTTTGTGAACAATTTAGGTATCTTTGGAAAACTAAGAATAAACAATTGAAAAATAACTGAAGTATCACTTCCTTCAGGGAACGTTTCTGTGAATTCTACTCAATGGACAATTGTTGTAGTTTTTGTTGTTGGTCGTGGGTTTTTTTGTTTGTTTTTAGCTTGATTTTAAACTTTAGATTCTCGGGTACTAGAATAAATAATGTTGTCTTCTTCAGTCTCATCAGTCTCACGTCTAAAGGTTAAGGAAAAAAAAAAAATAAATAAACAACAGCAACCTTTTTTCCTTTTTAGAATTGTAGCATGAATATGCTATGTACATATGCAGAACTGTACCAGCACTGATTTGTGTGGCATTATGAATATTTCAAACAGCTGCCTGGAAGCAATGCCTCAGGTAGTCTCAATACTAGCCTGCTACCATGTTGAGTAACGTAATTCCCTTAAGTGATACTCTCCATAAATATGACTTTTTTTAACATGACAGCAAATGCATTGTGACAAATGTTTGATAGAAAACAGAAGAAAAGTCTCTCTTCTATATGAAATCCATGTAGTAATACTTTTAAAATAAATTCTGAAGTAGCACAGATATTTATATATTTATATATATATATGTATGTATTTCTGGGTCAACATCTTCAAAGATGACCAGAATAAGAAAGAGTCATCTTTGCAGGTCATATCTTGTAGTCTTATTAAAGATGCTACATCGTTTGTGATTCAAAGATGAGGGTAATATCACAGGATGGTAATCCTCTTCTCTTCTCTTCTCTTTTCTCTTCTCTTCTCTTTTCTCTTCTCTCTTCTCTTCTCTTCTCTTCTCTTCTCTTCTCTTCTCTTCTCTTCTCTTCTCTTCTCTTCTCTTCTCTTCTCTTCTCTTCTCTTCTCTTCTCTTCTCTTCTCTTCTCTTCTCTTCTCTTCTCTTCTCTTTTCTCTTTTTTCTTTTCTCTTTCTTTTTTTCTTCCCTTCCCTTCCCTTCCCTTCCCTTCCCTTCCCTTCCCTTCCCTTCCCTTCCCTTCCCTTCCCTTCCCTTCCCTTCCCTTCCCTTCCCTTCCCTTCCCTTCCCTTCCCTTCCCTTCCCTTCCCTTCCCTTCCCTTCCCTTCCCTTCCCTTCCCTTCCCTTCCCTTCCCTTCCCTTCCCTTCCCTTCCCTTCCCTTCCCTTCCCTTCCCTTCCCTTCCCTTCCCTTCCCTTCCCTTCCCTTCCCTTCCCTTCCCTTCCCTTCCCTTCCCTTCCCTTCCCTTCCCTTCCCTTCCCTTCCCTTCCCTTCCCTTCCCTTCCCTTCCCTTCCCTTCCCTTCCCTTCCCTTCCCTTCCCTTCCCTTCCCTTCCCTTCCCTTCCCTTCCCTTCCCTTCCCTTCCCTTCCCTTCCCTTCCCTTCCCTTCCCTTCCCTTCCCTTCCCTTCCCTTCCCTCCCCTCCCCTCCCCTCCCCTCCCCTCCCCTCCCCTCCCCTCCCCTCCCCTCCCCTCCCCTCCCCTCCCCTCCTCTTCTCTCCTGTCCATCAAGCAAGAAAATTCCAGTGTTTGAATAAGATTAAAATTTAGCCATATCCCAGACTTTAAAAAAAATTTTCAGATACAAGTGTCTGATATAGAGCAGAATCAGATTCTGGTATTGGTTTTCGTAGGTTCATCTCCAGTTTGCCTTCATATTTCACTTGTGATTTACACTAGTATAAATGAAAATAGTATGTAACCTCTCGGAGTCCAGGGATCTAATTATAAATTAAAAATAAAACATAAAAATCAGACAGTAAGCGTGGGTAATACATATCTTTATACCTCCTGGTCATTAAAAGCTCTCAGAAAATATAGATCAAAGAAATCATGCTGTCAGAAGTTTTATGTGAAATCACAGGGGGCTTAAAGGAATCAATAAAAGAGAGTGAGAGAGCAGAACGAAAAACAATGAATTGGCATAAGCTAATTGTAACCATCTACAAAGAATATGTAGCTAAGTTTTCCACAGGGTATGACTCCTATTCCTCTCATACGGAATAAAAATAACACCAAAACTCACTGGGATATGTTTTGCTTCTCTATGATAATGCATATATACGTAAGAAGAATGAGGGGACATTTCAATTTGTCCTTTGATTTGTTTGTTTGATCTCAAATCTGTTTTGTTTGTTTGCTTGATTGTTTGTTTTTAATTTCAGACTGAAGTCTTGTGTCTAAGGTATGGAATTGATAAGTTGCATGTGGAAGTGATAAGAGTTTTCCCTCCTCCCAGAATGTCGTTGCTGTGGTCTGTTTAGTGCACAGCTTCAGGGGAATTCTAAAAATGCACCAATAAATTCAGGTGATGTTGTGTATCATTTCTAGCCCAATCAGTCCCAAAGAGAATTTTCATGTGAAGCAGTACAAAACATTTCATTCTTCCTTTGTTCCAGACAGTTTTGATCTTTAGTCATAAATTATTAATTTTACTTCATTCTTCCTCTAGGGTAGCCTTTCAAGGTGCTTAGGGCTCAGCAGGATTTTTTTTTCCATGTTTTAGCTTGCTTTCCCCGTTAAAGAAAATGAGACTGAAAGTCACATTATGAGTCTTAGAATAAGACTCTGGAAAACAGAGATTCCAGAGGTTAGCTAGGGGAAGTTTATTTAAATCAGTGATGAAAAACTCTTTTGGAAGGAGAAAAGAACTCAGAAGGAAATACAAAGAGACTGGTATTGGTTACTCATCAGGGGGGAGGTTTACAAGTGACTCAAAAACAAATGGATGAGAACAAGGAAGAATACTCGAGAGTTCTCTCAGCAAAATTGTGAATAGGCAGCAACCTTTCTCAAGAACAATACTCAGGGTTGCATTCCAAGAAGGAGTACAGATACAGAATAATGCAGAAAGGATATATAAAACGATCAGACCCAGTAAAAGTGGAAAAATGGAAACCCTACTGGAAATCAGAACAATCTTTTTTAATAGGATTGTTGCTCAGTAAAAGTCTGGAACTTTGGCTGGCAGGTGAAGTTATGGGTCATCTATTGTCTAATGATAATAGCCTTCCCCTCCAGTCATTGAAACTAGTTACTTATTTCTGTATGATAGTATTGGTGCTTTCCTGTAACACTTTGATCACATTCCTTACCTGACGAAGATTTTCGATAATGTGTCTTAAAAAGTCTTCATTTACAATACATTTGAGGAAGATCATTTTAAATTTAGCAGACTAGCTCAAATGCACCAACCTTCCCTCTCACTCCTACCAACCTTATGTTTGTAACCATGAGTCATCCTCTTTGAACAAATTCTGCATAGTTGTTTTGATTACTGTGCTAATAAGCATTGTTTATGTTTTTATGATTTGGCTTATTTAGATCTATTTTCCCATCTTTTCAAAAACTGAAATTAAAGCTTTGCATTAATGAGATGGGTAAGCTTAATTAAAATCTTTCCATGTCCTTCTTTGTACATTCATGTGCATTTTCATTTTAAACACTGTGCAGCTAAGTAAGAAAAATTACCTGTTAACACAAAAAGATGACAACCACTTAATATATTCTGGATGTGTATTTAAGTGCATTCAAACACCATCAGACACTAGATAATCATACAGTTTTAGAAATTATCAGAATTAAACAACCTTGGGTTTACAGATGTGTATGATAAGAAAGGAATATTGGTGTGTGTCTTTTAGTAATGTCCACTTTCATAGTGCATTTTTGTAGCCTTTGTTGTAGACTATGTGTATTAATTGCCTCTTAATTGTGAGTAATTATTCTGGGAAACCTATTTACTGCCTAGTAAACCACTAGTAAATGATTCATTTCTTTCCTATTAAAATAAATAAAATAAAATAAAATAAAATAAAATAAAATAAAATAAAATAAAATAAAATAAAATAAAATAAAATAAAAAATCCTCAAGACCTTTATTTTCCCCTGCAATCTCATTATAGTACAGTCTCAAGTTATTTATGATATTGGAAAGCCAGTACAAGGATTGATATATACTGGAAAGAATAATTCTAACAGAATGACAGATGCAGATTTGCAGGTGCAGAGTGGTTGTTAGTGGTATTGGAAAGTTGGAAAGTTGCTGTAATAAAATGACTAGTTATTTATTAGAGGGTGATTCTCTCTCCTAACAGGAAAATTATATGCAAACTTCTGTTCAGTGACCTGAACTGTTCAGATGAAATAGGAAGCTTTACAGATTACTAAAAGACTGGTGATTCTCAATACAGTCAGTCTAATTGTACACTCACTATCATCTAGAATCAACCATCTAGAACTAAAGCCTTGTCACCCAGACATCCCCATGATAAAAGTGAAATAAACACCTCAGCAGTAGAGATCTTGTGTGGGAATTATATTCATGTTAACTTTACAGAAAGTCTTATGACTTTTGAAATTCATGTTAGCATCTAGAGTTACATATTATATCTAAATATCTAAATAAAATATTGTGAGTGTGAGGTAGTGATGTGGAATGAATTGTTCCCGGTAAGGCGGTCCTGGAATTTGTTATTTGCCCTGTTTACAATATGTTTCTAGAGCTGTTTTTGTTATTATTGTTATATTGCTTTTCTGTCTGGTATGGTTTGATTTGTGTTACTTTTTTTTTTTTTTTTTCTTGTTTTGAGGTCTTGGTTTTTAGTTTTGTTTGTTTGTTTGTTCCTTGAGTTGGCTTAATAAAGCCTTAATAAAAAAGAGCAAGGTGCCAGGACCCTGTTTAATCAATTTCTGGTTTCACCCACAAGAAGTTCATCTTTCTTGGGAGTAGCTGAGTGAACAAATCCTGATTCGGCATCTCTGTGTTGGCTAGATTCTGCAAGTAAAGACAGTTCAATAGATCCAATGTTAAAAGGTTTCCTTTAATTGCTTGCTTGCAGTCTAGACACATTTTATATCTGCAACTCTGTATACTCTCATATCATAGTTCTTTATACCGATTTTGAAATATTTTACTTATTTAAAAAAGTGTCCTACCTGAAGGAGAGTTTTGCTACAGGTAAAGGTTTGACTAGTGTGATAATGAAAAATATGACAAAACATAATTTAACATATTTAGAATTAAAATTAAATGTTCTTCTAGCTTTTCGACTGCAGCAAAAACAGTCTACACAAACTATAAAAGCTGTTATATGAAACAGAACCAATTTTCCAATATGTTAATTCTATCTTTTGATCCTTATCCTTGTAATAATAGTTCTAACTTGATAACTGCTGAAATACAAGAGTTTGTTTTAAAATAATTAGAGTCAAAGTGTTACCAAAATTTTATAAGTCCCAATAATTGGTTAGTGTAAAGCTATGGAGAATAAATACATTTAATTGGTTGAATATTGTAATATACCAGGCATTAAGCATGTGTAGAAAAGCAAGTGTTTAAACTTTGGTATTACTGAACTAAAGTGAAGTTTTGCTATTTATTTCTGAAGGAAAAAGGTATCACCCAAGATGCCCATGGTAGATAGGTTTCAGAATAGACAGCCAGCATGCTGACATGAGATAAAAAAATGGGGTACAATGAAACAGTGATGTTTTGTATTTACTAGTAGATAATCATTCCAGATTTGTTTTGAGGGCATTGGGAACTTATTTGAGGTAGTAAATTGCCTACAAACATTAGTAAGAGGAGCTGGGGAAAAAATGTAGCTCAGAAGACCAAGATTAAAAAAAAAAATAATAAGATGCCCTAAGCATTCAAGTAAGCAGTCCTGATGGTATTCAGTGAAGCTGAAATAGAAAATCTGTTTATGGCTTCAGGCCATCAAGTCAAAGAAATATGTATCCATAGCAGTGATAGGAAGCGGGCAGCTACTTGGTGGTGTGCCTGCTGTATGACTGGAAATGTTAACATTGTGTTAGCCTCTGTCTGCAGGAAGAGCTGGATCCCTCCTAACCTCACAAGTCTTTCCAGTTCTGTTCATGTGCATACCAATGTCTCAGCCACAAGTGCTGTCTTCTCCCATTTATTACGAAACCAGTCTAACCATCCAGCGACAGATAGCAATGAGGGCAAAGACAGAAAGGAGTTTAACTAGAAACAGAGACTTAAATCCTCATGTTTACATGCACAAGGGAAGAAAAGTAATTGAGACAAAGAAGTGAAGAGAGCATATATGTCATTATCTAATTGAATTATTACATTACAAAATAAAAACTTGAATTCTAGCCTTCTCTGAAAAAGTTGCTTATACATTTTATAATGAAAAGTTGAATGATACTTTTCTGTGGCCTGGTGAATTTTAATTTAGAATTTGGATTTAGATATTACTTTAAATGCTACCTTTCCTGTCGTCCTCAAAGGCACTGCTCACCTACTCCTGTGTATTCATCTCTTCTCTGTAAGAAACCAGTGA
>NW_028154064.1:17500-30156 GCF_964211835.1 Anser anser | reverse complement strand
TTAGGAATCACGTAGTTACTTAGCGTCGTTCGCAACCCCCACCCTCCCCAGACGAATAGCAACGGGGCCCACCTGGCGGCTCGCCGGACAGCGGGGGCCACAGAATAGACCCGGCCCGGTGGCCAGATCCCTGTCCCCTCGTCCGCCAGTTCCGAGGGGACAGTCGCCGAGGTGGGGGGAGGTCAAGGTGTGCGTCTGAGGGTTTACGTGTTTCTAAATACACCGATCGACTCGTCGGCAAAATCGGTGGGACGGTCTGCAAAAGGAGCCTAGAGCAGCAAAGCAGAGCAGAGCAGAGCAATGCGGAGGAAAGCAGAGCAAGGCAAAGCAAAGCCCCGCTAGGGAAAAGAAAGCGGCATAAGGAAAAGCAAAGCACGGCCAGAAAAAACAAAGGAAAAAGGGTAAAAAAAAAAAAAAAAAACAAAAAACAAACAAACAAACAAAAAAAAAACAAAACAAAGCAAAGTAGGGCCAGAAAAAGCAAAGCAAAGCATGGCCAGGAAAGGCAAAGCAGAGCAAAGCAGCACAAAGAAATACATAGCAGAGCCAGGAACACAAAGCAAAGCAAACAAAGGAAGGCATGGCCGGGGTGGGGGGGGAGAAAAAAAAAAAAAAATGAGGGCCAGGGAATGCAGAGCAAGGCAAAGCAAAGCAGAGCAAAGCAGCACAAAGAAATGCATAGCAGAGCCAGGAACACAAAGCAAAGCAAAACAAAGGAAGGCATGGCTGGGGGGGGGGGGGGGGGGACGGGGGGGGGGAAGAAAGAAAAAAAAAAAAACGAGGGCCAGGGAATGCAAAGCACAGCAATGCAAAACAAAGCAAAGCAGCACAAGACAAAGCAAAGCACTGTCAGGAATTCAAGGCAAAGTGAAGCAAAGTAAAACAAAGCAGGGCCAGAAAAGGAAAGAAAAGCAGGGGTAAGAAAAGCAAAGCAAAGCATGGCCAGGAAAGGCAAATGACAGTAAGGCAAAGCAAAGCAGAGCAAAGTAGCACAAGGAAAAGCAAAGCAGGGCCAGGAAAGGCAAAGCAAAGGACTTTGAGGCGAGGCGAAGCACAGCAGGGGTAGGAGAAGCAAAGCAAAGCAGAGAAGAAAAAGCAAAGCTGCGCCAGGAGTACGAAGCAAAGCTAAGCAAAGGAAAGCGTGGCCGGAAGAAGCAAAACGTAGCAGGGCCAGGAAAGGCAAAGCAGAGCAAGGCAAAGCAAAGCAAACCCTGCGAGGAAAAAGAAAGCCTTATCGGGCAAAGAAAAGTCAAGCAGGGCCAGGAAAAGCAAAACGAATCGGGGTCAGTAAAAACAAAGCAAAACAGGGCCGGGAAAAACAAAGCGGTGCCACGAATGCAAAGCAAAGCAAAGCAGGGCCAGGAAAAGCAAAGCAAAGAAAAACAGTGCTGTGAATACGAAACGTGTAGTTCCTTAGTGTCGTTCGAAATCGCACCCCCCACCCGGCCCAGACGAATAGGGAGGGGCCCGTTGCCGGGTTACGGGGAGGCGGGCGTTCAAGAAGGCGAGGGTGTGGCAGCGGCCCCCGGTTGCTTCCGGCCGCCGGCCGCTCTGACATAAGAGGCTCCCGCTCGGTCACGAGCGGCTCGCCACCTGTGCGACTCGCTGTGGCTGGCTGCCCGGCCGGTTTGCTTTAGCTTTTTATCGTTACATAAACGATCCATAGATATATAATATTATATATACTACTTAAGAGTTATTACAAAAGAAAGTACTAAATAAGAGTAAATATATATATAACGAAAACATAATAAAAAGAGTAGTAGTAATAATAATCGTTGTCAGTTTCCCCCTTTACTTTTACGAATCGAGTAGTTACTTAGCGTCGTTCGCAACCCCCACCCTCCCCAGACGAATAGCAACGGGGCCCACCTGGCGGCTCGCCGGACAGCGGGGGCCACAGAATAGACCCGGCCCGGTGGCCAGATCCCTGTCCCCTCGTCCGCCAGTTCCGAGGGGACAGTCGCCGAGGTGGGGGGAGGTCAAGGTGTGCGTCTGAGGGTTTACGTGTTTCTAAATACACCGATCGACTCGTCGGCAAAATCGGTGGGACGGTCTGCAAAAGAAGCCTAGAGCAGCAAAGCAGAGCAGAGCAGAGCAATGCGGAGGAAAGCAGAGCAAGGCAAAGCAAAGCCCCGCTAGGGAAAAGAAAGTGGCATAAGGAAAAGCAAAGCACGGCCAGAAAAAAACAAAGGAAAAAGGGTAAAAAAAAAACAACCGAACAAACAAAAAAACCAAAGCAAAGTAGGGCCAGAAAAAGCAAAGCAAAGCATGGCCAGGAAAGGCAAAGCAGAGCAAGGCAAAGCAAAGCAGAGCAAAACAGCACAAAGAAATGCATAGCAGAGCCAGGAACACAAAGCAAAGCAAAACAAAGGAAAGCATGGCGGGGGGGGGCGGTGGGGGGGGGGTTGGGGGGGGGGGAGGGGGAAGAAAAACAAAAATGAGGGCCAGGGAATGCAAAGCACAGCAATGCAAAACAAAGCAAAACAGCACAAGACAAAGCAAAGCACTGTCTGGAATTCAAGGCAAAGTGAAGCAAAGTAAAACAAAGCAGGGCCAGAAAAGGAAAGAAAAGCAGGGGTAAGAAAAGCAAAGCAAAGCATGGCCAGGAAAGGCAAATGACAGTAAGGCAAAGCAAAGCAGAGCAAAGTAGCACAAGGAAAAGCAAAGCAGGGCCAGGAAAGGCAAAGCAAAGGACTTTGAGGCGAGGCGAAGCACAGCAGGGGTAGGAGAAGCAAAGCAAAGCAGAGAAGAAAAAGCAAAGCTGCGCCAGGAATACGAAGCAAAGCTAAGCAAAGGAAAGCGTGGCCGGAAGAAGCAAAACGTAGCAGGGCCAGGGAAGGCAAAGCAGAGCAAGGCAAAGCAAAGCAAACCCTGCGAGGAAAAAGAAAGCCTTATCGGGCAAAGAAAAGTCAAGCAGGGCCAGGAAAAGCAAAACGAATCGGGGTCAGTAAAAACAAAGCAAAACAGGGCCGGGAAAAACAAAGCGGTGCCACGAATGCAAAGCAAAGCAAAGCAGGGCCAGGAAAAGCAAAGCAAAGAAAAACAGTGCTGTGAATACGAAACGTGTAGTTCCTTAGTGTCGTCCGAAATCGCACCCCCCACCCGCCCCAGACGAATAGGAAGGGGCCCGTTGCCGGGTTACGGGGAGGCGGGCGTTCAAGAAGGCGAGGGTGTGGCAGCGGCCCCCGGTTGCTTCCGGCCGCCGGCCGCTCTGACATAAGAGGCTCCCGCTCGGTCACGAGCAGCTCGCCACCTGTGCGACTCGGTGTGGCTGGCTGCCCGGCCGGTTTGCTTTAGCTTTTTATCGTTACATAAACGATCCATAGATATATAATATTATATATACTACTTAAGAGTTATTACAAAAGAAAGTACTAAATAAGAGTAAATATATATATAACGAAAACATAATAAAAACAGTAGTAGTAATAATAATAATAATCGTTGTCTGTTTCCCCCTTTACTTTTAGGAATCACGTAGTTACTTAGCGTCGTTCGCAACCCCCACCCTCCCCAGACGAATAGCAACGGGGCCCACCTGGCGGCTCGCCGGACAGCGGGGGCCACAGAATAGACCCGGCCCGGTGGCCAGATCCCTGTCCCCTCGTCCGCCAGTTCCGAGGGGACAGTCGCCGAGGTGGGGGGAGGTCAAGGTGTGCGTCTGAGGGTTTACGTGTTTCTAAATACACCGATCGACTCGTCGGCAAAATCGGTGGGACGGTCTGCAAAAGGAGCCTAGAGCAGCAAAGCAGAGCAGAGCAGAGCAATGCGGAGGAAAGCAGAGCAAGGCAAAGCAAAGCCCCGCTAGGGAAAAGAAAGTGGCATAAGGAAAAGCAAAGCACGGCCAGAAAAAAACAAAGGAAAAAGGGTAAAAAAAAAAACAACCGAACAAACAAAAAAACCAAAGCAAAGTAGGGCCAGAAAAAGCAAAGCAAAGCATGGCCAGGAAAGGCAAAGCAGAGCAAGGCAAAGCAAAGCAGAGCAAAACAGCACAAAGAAATGCATAGCAGAGCCAGGAACACAAAGCAAAGCAAAACAAAGGAAAGCATGGCGGGGGGGGGGCGGGGGGGGGGGGGTTGGGGGGGGGGGAGGGGGAAGAAAAACAAAAATGAGGGCCAGGGAATGCAAAGCACAGCAATGCAAAACAAAGCAAAGCAGCACAAGACAAAGCAAAGCACTGTCTGGAATTCAAGGCAAAGTGAAGCAAAGTAAAACAAAGCAGGGCCAGAAAAGGAAAGAAAAGCAGGGGTAAGAAAAGCAAAGCAAAGCATGGCCAGGAAAGGCAAATGACAGTAAGGCAAAGCAAAGCAGAGCAAAGTAGCACAAGCAAAAACAAAGCAGGGCCAGGAAAGGTAGAGCAAAGGAAAGAAAGAAATTGAGGCAAGGCGAAGCACAGCGGGGGTAGGAAAACAAAGCAACGTAGAGAAGGAAAAGAGAAGCAGTGCCAGGAATACAAAGCAAAGCTAAACAAAGGAAAGCGTGGCCTGAAAAAGCAAAAGAAAGCATGCGCAGGGAAGGCAAAGCAGAGAAAGGGAAAGCAAGGCAGCACGAGGAAAACTAAAACAGTGTCAAAGAGGGAAGGCAAAGTAAAGCAAAACCAAACAAAGCACGGCCAGAAAAGCAGAGCAAGGCAAAGGAAAGCGAAGCAAAGTAGCACGAGGAAAAGCAAAGCATTGCCAGGAAAGACAAAGCAAACGAACCAAAGCAAAGCAATCGGAGGCAAAGCAAAGCAAAGCAGGGGCAGGAACAGCAGAGGAAAGGAGAGAAGGAAAAGCAAAAGTGTGCCCGGAAGAGCAGAGCAGAGCAAAGCAAAGCAGAGCAAGGAAAAACAAAGAGAAGCGAAGCAAATATAAGGAGCTGGCGGCCAGCCCTCCTGCCGGTTCCCAGTGTCTGCGGGGCAAAGACCGCAGGGCCCTCATGCCGGGTAGAGCTGGCGGCCAGACTCGGACGGTGGCTGTACCCTGCTCGCCCGCTCCCCGGCCTCCCTGACACCTCATAGTCCGCCGTGACAGCGGGCAAGAACCATGTCTTGCTTTACCTGGTTTTTTTTTTTTTTTTTTTTCCCCCTGCATTTATTTATTTATTTATTTATTCTTGCCTTCCATCCACTGTAGTTGTGGGAATCATGTATTTACTGATCGTCGTTCAAAACCTCACCCAACACCGTCCCCAGACGGGGAGCAGTGGGGACCGCCTAGCGGCGGGCCACACGGCTGGGGCCACAGAACTGACCATGTCGGGTGGCCGGGCCTGCTGCCCCCACCCTCGAGTTGCGAGGGGACAGTGTCCGGGCTGCGGGGAGGCCCAGCTGTGTGTCTGAGGGTTTATGCGTTCCTAAATATACCGATAGCCTCATTGGCAAAATCGTCGGGACAGTCTGCAAAGGAAGCCTAGAGCAACACAGGACAGCAGAGCAATGAAGAGGAAAGCCGAGCAAGGCAAAGCAAAGCAGTGCAAACTTGTACAAGGAAAGTCCCAGCAGTGCCAGGAACCGTAGAGCAAAGTAACGAAAGCAGTTTGAGGCGAGGTAAAGCACAGCAGGGGTAGGACAAGCAGAGCAGAGCAGAGAAAGTAAAACCAAGAGGTGCCAGGAATACGAAGCAAAGCAAAACAAAGGAAAGCGTGGCCTGAAAAAGCACGGCCAGGAAAGGCAAAGCAGAGCAAGGCAAAGCAAAGCAGTGCAAACTCGTACAAGGAAAGTCCCAGCAGGGCCAGGAAAGGTAGAGCAAAGTAACGAAAGCAGTTGGAGGCAAGGCAAAGCAGAGCAGAGAAAGTAAAACCTAGAGGTGCCAGGAATACAAAGCGAAGCGAAGCAAGACAAAGGAAAGCGTGGCCTGAAAAAGCAAAAGAAAACACGGCCAGTGGAGGCAAAGCAGAGCAAGGCAAAGCAAAGCAGTGCAAACTCGTACAAGGAAAGACCCAGCAGTGCCAGGAAAGGTAGAGCAAAGTAAAGAAAGCAGTTTGAGGCGAGGCAAAGCACAGCAGGGGTAGGAAAAGCAAAGCAGAGCAGAGAAGGTAAAGCAAAGCCGTGGCAGGAATACAAAGCGAAGCAAAACAAAGGAAAGCATGGCCTGAAAAAGCATGGTCAGGAAAGGCAAAGCAGAGCAAGGCAAAGCGAAGCAGTGCAAACTTGTAAAAGGAAAGTCCCAGCAGTGCCAGGAAACGTAGAGCAATGTAAAGCAAGCTGTGTGAGGCGAGGCAAAGCACAGCAGGGGTAGGAAAAGCAAAGCAGAGCAGAGAAAGTAAAACCAAGAGGTGCCAGGAATACGAAGCGAAGCAAGACAAAGGAAAGCGTGGCCTGAAAAAGGGTGGCCAGGAAAGGCAAAGCAGAGCAAGGCAAAGCAAAGCAGTGCAAACTCGTACAAGGAAAGTCCCAGCAGTGCCAGGAAACGTAGAGCAAAGTAAAGAATGCAGTTTGATGCGAGGCAAAGCACAGCAGGGGTAGGAAAAGCAAAGCAGAGCAGAGAAAGTAAAACCAAGAGGTGCCAGGAATACGAAGCGAAGCAAGACAAAGGAAAGCATGGCCTGAAAAAGCAGGGCCAGGAAAAGCAAAGCGCGGCCAGGAAAACCAAAGTAAAAAGGTCCAGAAATAAAACAAAGCAATGCAATGAATATATATCTAAAGTAAAAAAAAAAAAAAAAAAAAAAAAAAAAAAAAAGGCAAAAAAAAAAACCAAGAAAAGCAGGGCCAGGAAAAGCAAAGTAAAGCGTGTCCAGGAAAGGCAAAGCAGTGCAAGGCAGAGCAAAGCAAAGTGAAAAAGTGAAGTAGCACAAGGAAAAGCAAAGCAGTGCCAGGAAAGACAGAGCAAACAAAGCAAAGCAAAGCAATCTGAGGCAAAGCAAAGCAAAGCAGGGGCAAGAAAAGCAGAGCAAAGTAGAGAAGGAAAAGCAAAAGTGTGCCCGGAAGAGCAGAGCAAAGCAAAGCAGAGCAAGGAAAAAGAAAGAGAAGCGAAGCAAATGTAAGGAGCTGGCGGCCAGCCCTCCTGCCGGTTCCCAGTGTCTGCGGGGCAAAGACCGCAGGGCCCTCATGCCGGGTAGAGCTGGCGGCCAGACTCGGATGGTGGCTGTACCCTGCTCGCCCGCTCCCCGGCCTCCCTGACACCTCATAGTCCGCCGTGACAGCGGGCAAGAACCATGTCTTGCTTTACCTGGTTTTATCTTTATTTATTTATTTATTTATTTATTGTTGCCTTCCATCCAATGTAGTTGTGGGAATCATGTAGTTACTGATCGTCGTTGAAAACCTCACCCAACACCGTCCCCAGACGGGCAGCAGTGGGGACCGCCTAGCGGCAGGCCACACGGCTGGGGCCACAGAACTGACCATGTCGGGTGGCCGGGCCTGCTGCCCCCACCCTCGAGTTGCGAGGGGACAGTGTCCGGGCTGCGGGGAGGCCCAGCTGTGTGTCTGAGGGTTTATGCGTTCCGAAATATACCGATCGCCTCATCGGCAAAATCGTCGGGACGGTCTGCAAAGGAAGCCTAGCGCAGCACAGGAGAGCAGAGAGATGAAGAGGAAAGCCGAGCAAGGCAAAGCAAAGCAGTGCAAACTTGTACAAGGAAAGTCCCAGCAGTGCCAGGTAACGTAGAGCAAAGTAAAGAAAGCAGTTGGAGGCGAGGCAAAGCAGAGCAGGGGTAGGAAAAGCAAAGCAGAGCAGAGAAAGTAAAACCAAGAGGTGCCAGGTATACGAAGCGAAGCAAGACAAAGGAAAGCGTGGCCTGAAAAAGCATGGCCCGGAAAGGCAAAGCAGAGCAAGGCAAAGCAAAGCAGTGCAAACTCGTACAAGGAAAGTCCCAGCAGGGCCAGGAAACGTAGAGCAAAGTAAAGAAAGCAGTTTGAGGCAAGGCAAAGCACAGCAGGGGTAGGAAAAGCAGAGCAGAGCAGAGAAAGTAAAACCAAGAGGTGCCAGGAATACGAAGCGAAGCAAGACAAAGGAAAGCGTGGCCTGAAAAAGCATGGCCAGGAAAGGCAAAGCAGAGCAAGGCAAAGCAAAGCAGTGCAAACTCGTACAAGGAAAGTCCCAGCAGGGCCAGGAAACGTAGAGCAAAGTAAAGAATGCATTTTGAGGCGAGGCAAAGCACAGCAGGGGTAGGAAAAGCAAAGCAGAGCAGAGAAAGTAAAACCAAGAGGTGCCAGGAATACGAAGCAAAGTAAGACAAAGGAAAGCATGGCCTGAAAAAGCATGGCCAGGAAAAGCAAAGCGCGGCCAGGAAAACCAAAGTAAAAAGGTCCAGAAATAAAACAAAGCAATGCAATGAATATATATCTAAATTAAAAAAAAAAAAAAAAAAAAGGCAAAAAAAACACCAAGCAAAGCAGGGCCAGGAAAAGCAAAGTAAAGCGTGTCCAGGAAAGGCAAAGCAGTGCAAGGCAGAGCAAAGCAAAGTGAAGTAGCACAAGGAAAAGGAAAGCAGTGCCAGGAAATGTAGAGCAAAAGGAAGAAAGCAGTTTGAGGAAGCAAGGCAAAGCACAGCAGGTGTAGGAAAAGCAAAGCAGAGCAGAGAAGGTAAAGCAAAGCCGTGGCAGGAATACAAAGCAAAGCAAGACAAAGGAAAGCGTGGCCTGAAAAAGCAAAAGAAAACATGGCCAGTGGAGGCAAGGCAGAGCAAGGCAAAGCAAAGCAAAGCGAAGTAGCACGAGGAAAAGCAAAGCAGTGCCAGGAAAGACAGAGCAAACAAAGCAAAGCAAAGCAATCTGAGGCAAAGCAAAGCAAAGCAGGGGCAAGAAAAGCAGAGCAAAGTAGAGAAGGAAAAGCAAAAGTGTGCCCGGAAGAGCAGAGCAGAGCAAAGCAAAGCAGAGCAAGGAAAAACAAAGAGAAGCGAAGCACATGTAAGGAGCTGGCGGCCAGCCCTCCTGCCGGTTCCCAGTGTCTGCGGGGCAAAGACCGCAGGGCCCTCATGCCGGGTAGAGCTTTCGGCCAGACTCGGATGGCTAAACAATATATAGGGGTGGCTGGCCGGGGTGGGGGGGCCGGCTGCTCGGGAATAGGCTGGGCATCGGTCAGCGGGTGGTGAGCAATTGCATTGTGCATCACTTGTTTTCTTACACATTATTATTGTTAATACTATTATCATTATCACTATTGTTATTATTATTGTTATTATTATATTCCTTATATTCCTTATATTTTTATATTCCTGTCTTAATAAACTGTCTTTATCTCAACTCACCGGCTTCACTTTCCCGTTTCTCTCCCCCATCCCAGAGAGGGAGGGGGGAGGGTGAGCGAACGGCTGTGTGGTGTTTAGCTGCCAGCCGGGTTAAACCACAACATGTCTGTACCCTGCTCGCCCGCTCCCCGGCCTCCCTGACACCTCATAGTCCGCCGTGACAGCGGGCAAGAACCATGTCTTGCTTTACCTGGTTTTATCTTTATTTATTTATTTATTTATTTATTGTTGCCTTCCATCCAATGTAGTTGTGGGAATCATGTAGTTACTGATCGTCGTTGAAAACCTCACCCAACACCGTCCCCAGACGGGCAGCAGTGGGGACCGCCTAGCGGCAGGCCACACGGCTGGGGCCACAGAACTGACCATGTCGGGTGGCCGGGCCTGCTGCCCCCACCCTCGAGTTGCGAGGGGACAGTGTCCGGGCTGCGGGGAGGCCCAGCTGTGTGTCTGAGGGTTTATGCGTTCCGAAATATACCGATCGCCTCATCGGCAAAATCGTCGGGACGGTCTGCAAAGGAAGCCTAGCGCAGCACAGGAGAGCAGAGAGATGAAGAGGAAAGCCGAGCAAGGCAAAGCAAAGCAGTGCAAACTTGTACAAGGAAAGTCCCAGCAGTGCCAGGAAACGTAGAGCAGAGTAAAGAAAGCAGTTTGAGGCGAGGCTAAGCACAGCAGGGGTAGGAAAAGCAAAGCAGAGCAGAGAAGGTAAAGCAAAGCCGTGGCAGGAAAACAAAGCGAAGCAAGACAAGGGAAAGCATGGCCTGAAAAAGCATGGTCAGGAAAGGCAACGCAGAGCAAGGCAAAGCAAAGCAGTGCAAACTCGTACAAGGAAAGTCCCAGCAGTGCCAGGAAAGGTAGAGCAAACTAACGAAAGCAGTTTGAGGCAAGGCAAAGCACAGCAGGGGTAGGAAAAGCAAAGCAGAGCAGAGAAAGTAAAACCAAGAGGTGCCAGGAATACAAAGCAGAGCAAGACAAAGGAAAGCGTGGCCTGAAAAAGCGTGGCCAGGAAAGGCAAAGCAGAGCAAGGCAAAGCGAAGCAGTGCAAACTGGTACAAGGAAAGTCCCAGCATTGCCAGGAAACGTAGAGCGAAGTAAGGAAAGCAGTTTGAGGCAAGGCAAAGCACTGCAGGCGTAGGAAAAGCAGAGCAGAGCAGAGAAAGTAAAACCAAGAGGTGCCAGGAATAAAAGCAGAGCAAGAGAAAGGAAAGCGTGGCCTGAAAAAGCATGGCCAGGAAAAGCAAAGCGCGGCGAGGAAAACCAAAGCAAAAAGGTCCAAAAATAAAACAAAGCAATGCAATGAATATGTATCTAAAGTAAAAAAAAAAAAAAAAATAAAAAAAAAGGCAAAAAAGACAACAAGCAAAGCAGGGCCAGGAAAAGCAAAGTAAAGCGTGTCCAGGAAAGGCAAAGCAGTGCAAGGCAGAGCAAAGCAAAGTGAAGTAGCACAAGGAAAAGCAAAGCAGTGCCAGGAAAGACAGAGCAAACAAAGCAAAGCAAAGCAATCTGAGGCAAAGCAAAGCAAAGCAGGGGCAAGAACAGCAGAGGAAAGGAGAGAAGGAAAACCAAAAGTGTGCCCGGAAGAGCAGAGCAAAGCAAAGCAGAGCAAGGAAAAAGAAAGAGAAGCGAAGCAAATGTAAGGAGCTGGCGGCCAGCCCTCCTGCCGGTTCCCAGTGTCTGCGGGGCAAAGACCGCAGGGCCCTCATGCCGCGTAGAGCTGGCGGCCAGACTCGGACGGTGGCTGTACCCTGCTCGCCCGCTCCCCGGCCTCCCTGACACCTCATAGTCCGCCGTGACAGTGGGCAAGAACCATGTCTTGCTTTACCTGGTTTTATCTTTATTTATTTATTTATTTATTGATTGTTGCCTTCCATCCAATGTAGTTGTGGGAATCATGTAGTTACTGATCGTCGTTCAAAACCTCACCCAACACCGTCCCCAGACGGGCAGCAGTGGGGACCGCCTAGCGGCAGGCCACACGGCTGGGGCCACAGAACTGACCATGTCGGGTGGCCGGGCCTGCTGCCCCCACCCTCGAGTTGCGAGGGGACAGTGTCCGGGCTGCGGGGAGGCCCAGCTGTGTGTCTGAGGGTTTATGCGTTCCGAAATATACCGATCGCCTCATCGGCAAAATCGTCGGGACGGTCTGCAAAGGAAGCCTAGCGCAGCACAGGAGAGCAGAGAAATGAAGAGGAAAGCCGAGCAAGGCAAAGCAAAGCCCTGCTAGGGAAAAGAATGCGGCATAATGAAAAGAAATGACAAGCAGGGCCAGGCAAAGCAAAGCGCGGCCAGGAAAACCAAAGCCAAAAGGTCCAAAAATAAAACAAAGCAATAAAATGAATATGTATCTATATTAACAAAAAAAAAAAAAAAAGAAGAAGAAGAAAAAAAGAAACAACAACAACAACAACAAAAAAGCAAAGCAATCTGAGGCAAAGCAATCTGAGGCAAAGGAAAGCAAAGCAGGGGCGAGAACAGCAGAGGAACGCAGAGAAGGAAAAGCAAAACTGTGCCCGGAAGAGCAGAGCAAAGCAAAGCAAAGCAAGGAGAAACAAAGAGAAGCGAAGCAAATGCAAGGAGCTGGCGGCCAGCCCTCCTGCCGGTTCCTGGCGTCTGCGGGGCAAAGACCGCAGGGCCCTCATGCCGGGTACGGTCGGCAGTGCAAAGGGAAGAAATGCGAGACGAAGGAAAGCCTCGGAAGGAAAAGAAAGCCTTATCAGGAAAAGCATAGTCAAGCAGGGTCAGGAAAAGCAACGCGTAGCAGTGGCAGGAGAAGCATATCGAAGCAAAACAGTGCTGTGAAAACGAAACGTGTAGTTGCTTAGCGTGGTGCAAAGTCGCTCCCCCCCAGCCCAACCCGCCCCAGGCGAATAGGGGCCGGTAGCCGGGCTACGGGGAGGCGGCTGTTCGAGAAGGCGAGCTCGCGGCCGCGGCCCCCGGTTGCCTCGGGCCGCCCGTCGCTCTGACGTCAGAGGCAAACGCCTGGCCGAGAACGGCGTCCGGGTCTACCCGGAAGCCGAAGGACGCATGCGCGCGCATGTCCAAAGGCGTCCGTCGGTCGGTCGGTCGGTCAAGCGATTCCCGAGTGGGTCCGCCCAGGCGAAAAGCACCGAAAAGTGCCGGAAAGGTGCGAAAAGGCCCGAAAAGGTCCGAAAAGGGCCGGAACGGCCCGTACGAAAAGCGAAGGAAGGCAGACCGACCGACGGCGTTCGGTCCCGGCCGGCGGGTCTGCCGGTGTCCTCCTGCGGTTGCCGCGTGTACCGCGTCCTCCTGTGGCCGCCTAGTCTCCCCGTGTCCTCCTGCGGCCGCCGGGTCTATGCGGTCGCCGTGTTTGCATAGCCCGTGGCGACCTGTAGGGGTCGCTGCAGCGGGGCCGGCCGCGAGAACGGCGTCGGGGTCTGCCCGGCACCGGCGGACGCGCGCGCGCACGTCCAAAGGCATCCGTCTGTCGGTCGGTCGCGCGGTTCCCGAGTGGGTCCGTCCAC
>NW_028154064.1:0-5000 GCF_964211835.1 Anser anser | reverse complement strand
ATTATTATTTTCACCATTATTTAATAATAATAATAGTCATAATTATTATTATTCTTAATGTTGCCTGTTTTCCGCTGCGGCTTTAGGAATTACTTACCGTCTTTCGAAACCTCGCCCCCCCCCCCCCCCCAGGCGAACAGCAGCGGAGCTCACCTGGCGGCTCGCCAGGCGGCAGGGGTCGTGGAATAGACTCGGCTGGGTGGCCGACCCCCACGCCCCCACCCGCCAGCTCCAAAGGCACGGTTGGCGGGCTGCGGGGAGGCCAAATCAGGTGACCTAGCGTTCACGTGTGCGTAAACGCATCGATCGGCAAAATCGGTGGGACGGTCCGCAAAAGAAGGGCTAGCTAGCACGGCGAAGCGGAGCAGAGCGGTGCAAAGCGAGGCAAAAAAAAAAAAAAAACCAAAGCTCTACGAGGAAAAACCTTGTGGCAAATCAGGCCTAGGGAACGGCAAAGGAAAAAACAGCGCTGGGAAAAGCAAAGCAAAGCAGAGTAGGAAGAGCAAAGCAGAGCAAAGCAAAGGAAATGGGTGCCGGCGATACAAACCGAATCAAAAAAAGCAGCGCTAAGGAAAGCAAATGGAAGCAAGCGCAGGGAAAGCGAAGCGGAGAAGAGCGAGGAAAAGCAAAGCGAGGAAAAGGAAAGCAAAGCGAAGCGAAGCGAAGCAAAGCGCGACAAAGGGAAGCAAAGCAAAGAAGGGCCAGGAGAAGCAAAGCAAAACAGGGCCAGGGAAGACAAAGCAGAGCAAGGCAAAACAAAGCAAAGCAGCACAGGGGAAAAGCAAAGCGGTAGTTTTTGTCCTTTGGGGAATCGCGTGATGTCGCTTAGCGTCCTCGAAAACCTCACCCGACACCGTTCCCAGCCGAATAGCAGCAGCGGGACCCACCTGGAGGCTCGCGCTCGCCGGAGAGCGGCGGGGGATGCGGAACAGACGGTGCCGGGTGGCCAGCCCTCCCGCCCCCACCCTCCGGTTCCGAGGGGACAGTCGCCGGGCTACGGGGAGGCCAAGGTGCGCGTCGTCCGAGGGTTTATGCGTTCGTAAATACACACCGATCGACTCGTCGGCAAAATCGGCGGGACGGTCCGCAAAGGAAGCCTAGCGCAGCAAAGCAGAGCAGAGCGTTGCAGAGGAAAGCGGAGCGAGACAGAGCAAAGCCCCGCTAGCTAGGGGAAAGAAAGCGGAACGAAGAAAAGCAAAGTCAAGGAGGGCCAGGAAAAGCGAAACGAAGCAGGGGGCGAGAAAAACCAAAGCAAAGGAGGTCCAGGAAAAGAAAAGCGGCGTCCTGAACACAAAGTAAAGCCAAACAGAGCAAAGCAGGGCCGGGAAAAGCAAAACAAAGAAGGGCGAGAAAAACCCAAGCAAAGGAGGTCCAGGAAAAGAAAAGAGGCGTCATGAATACGAAATAAAGCCAAACAAAGCAAGGCAGGGCCGGGAAAAGCAAAACAAAGAAGGGCGAGAAAAACCCAAGCAAAGGAGGTCCGCGAAAAGCAAAGAGGTGCCGCGAACGCAAAGCAAAGCAAAGCAGGTCCAGGGAAAGCTAAACAAAGAGGGACAGAGAAAAAAAAAAAAAAAAAAAATGGAGGGCCAAGAAAAGCAAGGCGATGCGGTGAATACAAAGCAGAGCAAAACAAAACAAAGCACGGCAAGGAAAAGCAAAGCAGACCAAGGCAAAGCAAAGTAGCGCGAGGAAAAGCAAAGCAGGGCCAGGAAAGGCAAAGCAAAGGACTTTGAGGCGAGGCGAAGCACAGCAGTGGTAGGAGAAGCAAAGCAAAGCAGAGAAGAAAAAGCAAAGCTGCGCCAGGAATACGAAGCAAAGCTAAGCAAAGGAAAGCGTGGCCGGAAGAAGCAAAACGTAGCAGGGCCAGGGAAGGCAAAGCAGAGCAAGGCAAAGCAAAGCAAACCCTGCGAGGAAAAAGAAAGCCTTATCGGGCAAAGAAAAGTCAGGCAGGGCCAAGAAAAGCAAAAGGAATCGGGGTCAGTAAAAACAAAGCAAAACAGGGCCGGGAAAAACAAAGCGGTGCCACGAATGCAAAGCAAAGCAAAGCAGGGCCAGGAAAAGCAAAGCAAAGAAAAACAGTGCTGTGAATACGAAACGTGTAGTTCCTTAGTGTCGTTCGAAATCGCAGCCCCCACCCGCCCCAGACGAATAGGAAGGGGCCCGTTGCCGGGTTACGGGGAGGCGGGCGTTCAAGAAGGCGAGGGTGTGGCAGCGGCCCCCGGTTGCTTCCGGCCGCCGGCCGCTCTGACATAAGAGGCTCCCGCTCGGTCACGAGCAGCTCGCCACCTGTGCGACTCGGTGTGGCTGGCTGCCCGGCCGGTTTGCTTTAGCTTTTTATCGTTATATAAACGATCGATAGATATTTAATATTACGTATACTACTTAAAAGTTATTACAAAAGAAAGTACTAAATAAGAGTAAATATATATATAACGAAAACATAATAAAAAGAGTAGTAGTAATAATAATAATAATCGTTGTCAGTTTCCCCCTTTACTTTTACGAATCGAGTAGTTACTTAGCGTCGTTCGCAACCCCCACCCTCCCCAGACGAATAGCAACGGGGCCCACCTGGCGGCTCGCCGGACAGCGGGGGCCACAGAATAGACCCGGCCCGGTGGCCAGATCCCTGTCCCCTCGTCCGCCAGTTCCGAGGGGACAGTCGCCGAGGTGGGGGGAGGTCAAGGTGTGCGTCTGAGGGTTTACGTGTTTCTAAATACACCGATCGACTCGTCGGCAAAATCGGTGGGACGGTCTGCAAAAGAAGCCTAGAGCAGCAAAGCAGAGCAGAGCAGAGCAATGCGGAGGAAAGCAGAGCAAGGCAAAGCAAAGCCCCGCTAGGGAAAAGAAAGTGGCATAAGGAAAAGCAAAGCACGGCCAGAAAAAACAAAGGAAAAAGGGTAAAAAAAAAAAAACCAAAACCCAAAAAACAAACAAACAAACAAAAAAAAACAAAGCAAAGTAGGGCCAGAAAAAGCAAAGCAAAGCATGGCCAGGAAAGGCAAAGCAGAGCAAAGCAGCACAAAGAAATACATAGCAGAGCCAGGAACACAAAGCAAAGCAAACAAAGGAAGGCATGGCCGGGGTGGGGGGGGGAGAAAAAAAAAAAAAATGAGGGCCAGGGAATGCAGAGCAAGGCAAAGCAAAGCAGAGCAAAGCAGCACAAAGAAATGCATAGCAGAGCCAGGAACACAAAGCAAAGCAAAACAAAGGAAGGCATGGCCGGGGGGGGGGGGGGGGGGGGGGGGGGGCGGGGGGAGAAGGGGGGGGGGCGAAGAAAGAAAAAAAAAAAGAGGGCCAGGGAATGCAAAGCACAGCAATGCAAAACAAAGCAAAGCAGCACAAGACAAAGCAAAGCACTGTCTGGAATTCAAGGCAAAGTGAAGCAAAGTAAAAGAAAGCAGGGCCAGAAAAGGAAAGAAAAGCAGGGGTAAGAAAAGCAAAGCAAAGCATGGCCAGGAAAGGCAAATGACAGTAAGGCAAAGCAAAGCAGAGCAAAGTAGCACAAGGAAAAGCAAAGCAGGGCCAGGAAAGGCAAAGCAAAGGACTTTGAGGCGAGGCGAAGCACAGCAGGGGTAGGAGAAGCAAAGCAAAGCAGAGAAGAAAAAGCAAAGCTGCGCCAGGAATACGAAGCAAAGCTAAGCAAAGGAAAGCGTGGCCGGAAGAAGCAAAACGTAGCAGGGCCAGGGAAGGCAAAGCAGAGCAAGGCAAAGCAAAGCAAACCCTGCGAGGAAAAAGAAAGCCTTATCGGGCAAAGAAAAGTCAAGCAGGGCCAGGAAAAGCAAAAGGAATCGGGGTCAGTAAAAACAAAGCAAAGCAGGGCCAGGAAATCAAAACAAAGAAGGGCGAGAAAAACCCAAGCAAAGGAGGTCCAGGAAAAGAAAAGCGGCGTCATGAATACGAAATAAAGCCAAACAAAGCAAGGCAGGGCCGGGAAAAGCAAAACAAAGAAGGGCGAGAAAAACCCAAGCAAAGGAGGTCCAGGAAAAGAAAAGAGGTGCCGCGAACGCAAAGCAAAGCAAAGCAGGTCCAGGGAAAGCTAAACAAAGAGGGACAGAGAAAAAAAAAATAAAAAAAAAATGCAGGGCCAAGGAAAGCAAGGCGATGCGGTGAATACAAAGCAGAGCAAAACAAAACAAAGCACGGCAAGGAAAAGCAAAGCAGACCAAGGCAAAGCAAAGTAGCACGAGGAAAAGCAAAGCAGGGCCAGGAAAGGCAAAGCAAAGGACTTTGAGGCGAGGCGAAGCACAGCAGGGGTAGGAGAAGCAAAGCAAAGCAGAGAAGAAAAAGCAAAGCGGCGCCAGGAATACGAAGCAAAGCTAAGCAAAGGAAAGCGTGGCCGGAAGAAGCAAAACGTAGCAGGGCCAGGGAAGGCAAAGCAGAGCAAGGCAAAGCAAAGCAAACCCTGCGAGGAAAAAGAAAGCCTTATCGGGCAAAGAAAAGTCAAGCAGGGCCAGGAAAAGCAAAACGAATCGGGGTCAGTAAAAACAAAGCAAAACAGGGCCGGGAAAAACAAAGCGGTGCCACGAATGCAAAGCAAAGCAAAGCAGGGCCAGGAAAAGCAAAGCAAAGAAAAACAGTGCTGTGAATACGAAACGTGTAGTTCCTTAGTGTCGTTCGAAATCGCACCCCCCACCCGCCCCAGACGAACAGGGAGGGGCCCGTTGCCGGGTTACGGGGAGGCGGGCGTTCAAGAAGGCGAGGGTGTGGCAGCGGCCCCCGGTTGCTTCCGGCCGCCGGCCGCTCTGACATAAGAGGCTCCCGCTCGGTCACGAGCAGCTCGCCACCTGTGCGACTCGGTGTGGCTGGCTGCCCGGCCGGTTTGCTTTAGCTTTTTATCGTTACATAAACGATCCATAGATATATAATATTATATATACTACTTAAGAGTTATTACAAAAGAAAGTACTAAATAAGAGTAAATATATATATAACGAAAACATAATAAAAAGAGTAGTAGTAATAATAATAATAATTGTTGTCTGTTTCCCCCTTTACTT
>NW_028154065.1:0-23489 GCF_964211835.1 Anser anser | reverse complement strand
AATAAACCCATTGATACCAACAGCAGCAAAGTATGGTCAGTATTTGCCAGTTATTAGCTAAGAAGACAAGACTGCAGTTTCAGGGGAATTTGCCCCAAACAGCATCCCTGATCTTCTCACAGCAGAGCAATGTAGAAAGGCAAATGGCCTTGGTTTTAGCAATGTAAGAACCAGGGATCTGAGTTAGACATGGTTTCACTTGTGTATTTTTAGAGGCATCGCAACCCATTTACTTGGGAATTTGTTTGATGCTATCTTTTAAAAATCTGGAAATCAGCTTTTTCCTTTCTTCGTTTCAGCAGAGAATTGTGCCGCAGTTTCAGCTAAGTGAGTACAAGGCATGGCATCTTGAATGCTTTTCTTCAGAGCGCATGTCTGAAGCTGGAGTTAATGGATAGCAACAACAGAAACAAATGAAAATTCTGTGCTTTAAAGAGTGGTCAAAACACTTTGTCTTGTTAAGTCTCTCTTTTTTTTTTATTTTTTATTTTGGTTACTTATATAAGGATTTTGCAAGTTCTCCAATCTCTTTCCCAGGATAAATGTAAAACAGACGAAGAGACAAACAACCCTCCTTTTATGTCTTCTGTGTTCATCACAAGGAAACAAAGAGTGACATAAGCCTCAACAGTATCCAGGTGACCTAGATTGTCGGCTGAGAAACACAATGCTTAAGGACCAAAACTTTTGCCAGCAAACTTGACCATTTGTAATTGCAAATAACCCAGCAACGCCAGTAGGCAGAGCACTTGATATTATTATTTTTTTAAACTTTATAACTGGATATGCACAACAAGTCAGTGTGTGCCTTAGCAAAACTGGACGTCAGGAATCCGCTAACTTGGGAGGAAGATTGCATTACACACGAAGGGAAAAGCCTGTTCAACTAAACGGTTTCATTTGTACCTCGCAGCAAACTGGATTCCTTCAAAATCTCCTCAAGGGAGTGTGGCATCACGGAGCCTTTCATCAGGGGGCCCCAGCCTGGGCTCTGCTTCAGACTCCTTCAGAAGAACAGAGCAAACATCCTCCTTGCACCGAGCCGGATGTTTTCTGAAGGTGGAACAAGGTATCCACTGTACCTCAAAGGGGAGGAAGGATCACATAGCGCCAGCCGTAAATGTGGAGTTCCCAGTTTTCACAAGTTTTATTATTGCTACTTTTTTTTAAACCAGGAAGCTTTTCCACATCCCTGTTGGAGCTGTGAAGTTCTCTGGGTTTTCTCTGCTTTGCATCTACTGACATTCAAGCCCCGGGCTCTCCAACACAGTCATTATGTGCTGGGCATCTTGACAGAGAGAGTGGCTGGTAGAACATTTCACTCTCACAGCACCCCTGTGACAAGTACAGAAATGGCGTGCGTGGAAAAATATTTATCAGGAAGCATTTGGTGTATTTTTAGGTCCTCATTTAAAGCAATTTAGTGGCTGGAAAGCAAGGGAGAGGAGAGCAAGTTCCCTGCACGGTGCCAGTAACTCCTCCGGAGACTCCGGTTTTGGAAGTCGGTGCTGACCAACGGCACAAAAACTTCTTGGGAGCTGTCAGCAGCTCCGATCGGGGCTGAAGCACCTTTCTTATGGCACCATGCTGCTGCTGCTGCTATTTGCTTCCTTCAACTCACTGTCCTCTTGTTAGGCAATAGAGAAAAAGTCATTTCATGAACTTCTGATCACTTTTGTTCGACTGCTTTTGATCGCTCTCTAACCATATTTGTATTCCCATCATGGTGTTCTCCAGAATGACGGCACAAACCATGGAAAGGGTCTTTTTCTCGAGTAGACTTCATCCATTTCAAGAAAGAATCTCTGTAACACTCTGTCCCTTTTAAATAGCTCACATTCCTCCGGACTTCTCTGTCAGTGCTCTAAGGGTTTCGCATATTTGGCCTGTACATGCAGAAACACTTAGATGGAGATGTTGTTTTAAGCATTCTGGAAAATCTAATTTATTTCACTCGTGCCCAAGAGAGGAAAGGGCCCGATCAGCCCAAGGGATTAGTAAATGTGATTTGAAGTTTTTCACCTCCCGGTGACTCACTTCAAGACTGCAAGTTGTAATGAGTTCATGGCTGGCCAGAAGCATGCTAAAGAAATGTTTCACACTTGCAGCCCCATCTCCCTAGCTGGGAACATGTCACAAACCTCACACTGCCTAGCATTTTGGGGCACTCACAGGCATTTCCAAGCCAATTGACTGAAAACTAAAGGGTAGGGAGTTGACCTACCTCTTTACCTTTAGAGGATATGTCTCAAGGACAGGAGAAACTCACCCTGCAGTCCTCTGTGCTCAGTCTATTGCGCTGATAATGAAAGTTGTTTTCTTTTTTACATAGTCAGATTGCGCTTCCCATAAACTCATGTTTACTGAATAATGTGTTTTTCTGGGTGTGATTAAAAACAAGAACTGCACAGGCAGCAACAATGCAAATTTTAGCATCTCCTCCATCCCACATGTGCCAGTCTTTATCTGGAGGGACAAGCTCTCAGGGAAAGAAGGTAATTTCCTTAATACACTGGCTGAATATTGGCTTCTCTGCTAAGCTGCTAATGTGTCCTGGAATAATGATAATGTTACCTAACTGCTAGCAGTGAGACATGATTCCCTTTGTAAAAGCTGAAAATGTTAATTAAATTTTTTTAAGTGCGTGCCTACTTTAAACTTCTGCTATCTACTGTAGAGGGAATGCAAGTACCAAACTCAGCACTGTGAATTACATTCCCCGAGCTAAGCACTTATTTCTTAAGCTACGAGGAGTATCATAACATGAAAATACCTTCCTAGACGTGGACCATAACCCAGAGACACTGAAGTCAATATGAATCTTCCCATGGAGTTCAGCGTGAGTTATACTAGAAGAAAATGATGAAGTTTGGTTCTTTTGGAAGAGTAACCAAGTGGACCAGTAGAATGGGAAAGACACTCGATAATAACTGTGATTATTAGAAGTCCGTTAAGAGCTTGAGTCCTTTTTCTCAGAAGGTGATGATCAAGGTTCTTACGTCTGCACAAGACGTTTGCGGCAATGAAATGAAGCTACAAAAAGAACAGAAGTGATGTCCTGAACCAAATTAGGGCAGTTTCCCAAGCAGACCCAATCATCAGCTTGAAATGCTCTGCAGAACTGGTATGAAAAGGAGAGAACAGACCAAGAAGCGCTGATAAAGAACAGACTCTTGGCTCAGCTGGCTTCAGAAGATAATCATGAGCTTTCTGGAAGCCAATTTAAGTGCCATGCCAGAGCACAGCCTAATTTCTCTGTTAAGCCCTTTGCCAGGAAATAAACTATTTCATTCAAGTGGTTATTGCATTAAGCAGAAATGACTAAGGCTGAGATTCTGAGAGCCAGCTCACTGCTGAATGCTACCTCACTTGACAAGCAGACCTTAAATAACTAGAAAAACATTTTGAAAGTGAGCTTTTAATTCACATATATTTTTAGCTGGGCCTCCTGCTAACCCCTAGATATCTTGTTTCTTATCAGAATGAGTTAAAGCTTCATGTAGCATAAGATAGAGGAAAGCTGAACTGCTACAGCACATGGCTTTATTTACTGAGTAGGATGAAATAGGTGAGAAACTGGTGATGCTGTCTGGGAAGTGGCTTCCCTTCTCTGCACAGAGCAATGCCCAAGTGTGGTAGTAGGCAGAATCTGTTAAAAAATACAAAACGTCGAATGTACTCACAAATACTTTAATGAGTTTGTCTTACTCTGGCTTCTGCAATCAGAATTTTTTGCAAATATTTGGATGACAACCAGATTTTTTTCAGAAGAATGGCATTTCATTGTTCTGCTTTAAAAATTTCCGTCATTCAATTAGGGAGCTGAAACAATGTCTTGGACAAAAATGACATGTTCGCTGCAAAGCAAACAAAAAACAAACACAAGCCCAGTGGTTTTTTCCATTAAAATAGCTATCTTTCTCCAGCTGGCTATCCCAGTATAAATCCTAATGGAGGCAAGGCACGGCAGTTTCTAACTCGAAACTCAAGGTTAAATGAAGCTGGAGGAGGAAAGCTGATCCAGGTACCTCCAAGTGGAGAACAGACCCCTTCTGCAGTGAAAACAAAGCCCCAAGCAATCAACCGCACGACATGAGTAATGCATAGTAAAGTTGTAAACAAATGATTCACAAATAAGCCATAGGCTGAGAATTATTCATTGATTTCCTCACTGGATTCTGACACACGCCACGTTTTTGACAAGACTTTCTAACCAAAAAAGGTATCCTATTTGTGGCACGTTTTTACCCAGAACTTTAGTGTGCCTGGAAAGAACTGGGTTGCTCTGAATACCTTCCTTTGAATGAAACACGAGGCCTTGACCATTTTTGTTAATCACTGTGATCACAGCACTTTTCGCCAAAGTAGGGTGTTAACCTCTGAGACGTGGCTCCGTTCCAGCTCAGATGTTTTTCTTTCTTCCTGCATTTTCTCTGTAGTTTCAGTGGGATGACGTATTCCTCACTTCCCTTCCTTTGTGTAATCCTGGTGGCACAGAATGGGAAAGGCTGCTGGGTTTCCCACCACAGATATTGCCTGCTGCTGAAATGCAAGTAGAGGGGGCTGGCTGTGCAAAAAGAACCACATCCGTACTCTTTAATGCATTCAAGAGAACCTGCATATCGCCGAGGCAGACTTTGCCCATGGTGTTAAGCATGCTGGTGTTCTCGTTAATAGTATCGCAGAAATGGGGAGCATTGTTATCCTAAAGACTGTGAGTTGTCCATTCCTCTTCTGGAAAACAAGGGTTCTTTGCTTCATGCCTAGAAAGTCAGACCATGATTAGCTATGAAATTCCAAGTTAAAAAAAAAAAAAAAAAAAAAAAGAAAGAAAACTGCAAAACAAGCAATTTGACCTGTAGGTGGTCAGTCTATATGACACATGAAAGGAGGCTCAAAGCACTAAAAAGCAGTCTGCTCTGCTTCTCTCTTTTACTTAAAACTTCTGCTTGAGTATAAAAATCTTTAAAACCTTCCTCTACCATGATGTCATGCCATCAAGTGGTGCCTTTCTCAGGTAAAGACTTATTTCTCATATATTCTCCCAGCACTATACTAAGATGGAAGGCTACTTCTCTTTTCTCTAGGCAGAAATCTGAGACATGGGCAAATTAAAGGCTTCTCCAAAAGGTCTCTGAAAGGTCTGGGCTAGCAATCTTCCACCGGACCACCAGCTACCTCCTAACACAGGTACGTATCTCGGCCTGGAATGAGTTTACCTGATATTTCAGCCTCTCTCAGCTTGGAGGGGAAGGATGAAGAACCACTCAAGGTACTTTTCAGAGCCTAGGAAGCCTTTCAGTAAAACCAGGGCAAAGTCAGGCTTGATATTGCTAATATTTCACGGGAAATCCACCTCATCCCAAGATCTTATTTCTTCACTCGAGTTTTATAACCTGTAAGGATTTCTCTGTGTACTATAAAGAGAGACACAGCCCTCACTCCTTGAGGATAACTTCTAAATCTGCTCCAAAAAGGTACCAAGGCAATACCCCTGGGTCCAAAGGCTCCAGACTTTTGAACAACCCAGATCTGACATTTGTGGCTCAGGTCCATCCCTGCTCCAAAGGCCAGAAAGCCATTCCCCTTCCACCGGTGTAATTTTAATTTTAAAAGCAGTTCTCCTGGCAGGCTGCTCTACCCTCGGCCGATTACGCAAAGTAAACTATTGACATATGCAGACCAGTTGAGGCCATTTTCTCCGTTAAATTCAAACCTTGTTTTAAAAGTGCAGTTTTAACATGTTGTTCTTTCTGAAATATTCCACAATATGTGCTTTCACGTTTGGTTATATAACATTACATTCTTTTATAATAATAAAGCACAGTGTATTTTGGAATTGTTCGCAGACTGAAGCTGTTTAGCAAATGGGACACATCCAGATGTGAAAACGTTCTGTGGCTTGGCTAGACATGTTACTAAAACTTTGAGTCAGACGTCCAAATGACGCTCAGGATGAATTTAGATTTCCTTTCTGAAAGGGACCTAGTGCTTTCCTAGTACGCTCAGAGGGAATCAGGGGTTCCTGTTTCTGATGCTGGGGCTCTGCACTTTAACACAACTTATCATGCATTTTGACCTGAATGTTAATTCAGTAATATCTTAATATCTTAATAGTGTTCTTAATAGTGTTAAATATCTTAAAAGTGCTCATGAGCTTCATTTGGGTACTTACATAGCCTGCTAATGACCTCCACGGAGGACAACACATCATCAAATAATAAAGTTGCGTTGAACCCGATGTCTTCAAGCTTCAGACTAGGGCAGAGGTGACGGGTGAGAACGTGGAAAGAAAACTCTGCTCAGCAGTTTTAGATGTATGGGCAAATTCCTATGACTTTTCCACATCTGTAGGAGGGTAACACAAGCAATAACAGAATCTGCTGTTCTAACAGAATAAATAAAATCATTTCTAAGTACGTGGGGTTCTATTTCAAGAAGCTCCTGAGAGGATGTGACCTAGGCAGGGTCCCCTGCTGGGTGAAGATGGGCAACCAGCAAGAAGAGATTTTAGCAGGGGACACCTTTGGCCATAGGAAGGCCTTTTTATGCCCCTGGGGGAACAGAAGACAGCTCAGGCCAAAGCTGTGGTCTACATCTCTAAACAGCCGTCTGAGAGCACTTACAGAGCTTTGCCAAGGGTGTGAGATCATTGGCAGGAGCCTTGGCACGGAGGATCTCTCGTCCAGCTGCCATCCCTTTTCTCCTGCATTTTCGTATGTGGCTGTTCCCCGTGCAGCTATGTCACCTGCTCGTTTGGTTATTAGGATGTTCATTCACTCTGGCCTTGTGCTATCTGCAAATTTAGACTTAAGACACCCCAGAGAGACTTCAAAGGACTTGTATATATTAGTCCTGTATTGTCTTTGCATAAGGAGAAATGTTCTGGACTTCAGGAATTTCACAACAGCTCCATGCTCTGAGTCCCGGCCCTCATTACTCCTGTTCTTCCCTGAATCACCTCCCCGACACCTGATTTATCTAGGGCCTGGGGAAGTGAGGACTAAAGTTTCTCCACTAGGACCGAATAATCTGCTTCAGTTGGCTTACTCCAACCTCAGATTCTGGTCTGAATCAGTCAGGACCTGTCCCATTAATTCAGCAGCGTTTCCGCTGGTATGAAACAATGGGTCTATGTCAACAGCGTGCTGGTCTGGGTTTCCATCACGCTGAAATCAGAGCAGTCACAATGTCACCGCCCTGCAGAAGCACAGTGGTGAGTTCATCCACAATAGATATTTTAAATTTGACTTTTTTTTTTTTTTCTGAGCTGATTTTGATGGAAAACTCTGGGCTGACTGCCTTTGAGGTTGCTATTTTTTTGTTGTTGTTGTTTGTTGTTCTGCTTCCTGGTTGTTATTAATGATATCCCATCATTATCCAAATACTTTCTAACCACAGGAATTAGCACAGCTACAAACTCTCTCTTTCTCTCTCCCTTTTTTGTATTTCTCCCCTTCCCCAGCAAATAACGAATTGCTGTTTATTTGTAGGGGCCAAAAGTCACAAACTGCTTTCATCCTTTCCCTGCAAATAGGCACAGTTCGGTGATTTGCCACACAACCGAAAACTTTAGGTTTACTACTTCACACTATTTATTGTTTCATTTATTCACACAATTCTTACTTACTCGTTCAGAGGATTAATCCCGGTACAATTCAGTTTATTGCGCTGGTGAGGTTCTAACACAAATGTTGAGCTTTGGCTTTCTTTATCAAAGTTACCGCTTTAAAAACATGCTTATCTTCAACTAGCCATCATCCACAGCTGTGAGATATCTGGGTGGGAAATGAGAGACAACTTAAAATTGCATGCCAGACCTGCTTTATTTGCAGATGTGCAATGTGCACAGAATGGCCACCTGTCCTTACTAGCCATAAAGGAAATATATATTAATGTCTGCACTGAGCTTTGCAACGATTTCAAAAAGTTTTCTTTTTGAAGAAGAAAAAAAAAAAAAAGGCACTGGACATTTCATGCACTTATATGGTATTTTGTGGACTTGGTACTTTAGAGCCAAAGGAAATGTCCATGTCCAAGAGAGCTTGCTGGATGTGCAGGCAGCATTCTTGGAACTGGGTTAAACTGTAATCATCAGGGAACTCGCTTTGTTGCTTTCCTTATGCTAGCATATCCAATGTGAAAAGCAGTGCGAGCTTCCATCCAGCGTAGGAACTTCTCCATTCTTTCTGGAAGCAACAATTTCATTCCTGGTGGATCAGTGAGCAGCACACACACACACAAACACGCAGGGCTTTGCTCTCTTCGCACTTTATCTCTGGGAAGTCTCACACTCACTTGGATATTAATTTGCCAGTTCTATGCTGGGGTCTTCCAGTTCTCCTCCAGATCTGCCTCAAGGGCTGGGAATAATCCCACCTCATGCTAGGCATGCATAGCATAGGTGTCTGCAGCTAAGCTAGACACCTGGTGTACTGTTTGTAGTCAGCGGGGAGACACCGGCGTTTTTAGGGACCAAAGTTAGGGGCCTTTTTCTTCAGAACTGGCCTCTGTTAGATATTTAACTTGGATTAAATGGATTGCACCCTAAAATCCACTTAATAGCTCTCCATTGTCTACAAAGGAGCTTGGGTCATTGACTCAGATAGACATAGATGCTGTAGGGATGTCCGAATCCTACCCCTTCTTTCCGAAGTAAAATCTCAGCCTGGTTTGACATCCTCTCTGGATGTGCAGTGGGTTTATACTCCATCAGACTAAGGGAGACATGTCAGCTCAAACCTCACTCAAACCTCGCTCAAACCTGCTTATCCCTTTCTCAGTCACCGTGTCCTGCACCAAGATCACGCCTGTCAGTCAGACCCATACGCTAGGTACCAGTTTTGACCTCTCTGACCTCTTCTGAATTCCTTTAAATACAGACTGTCACAACTGTTTAGGTTCCTCTAGGATAAAGCTTTTCCTATGCATCTCCATGGACAAAAATTTTTTTGCAAGCCTTAGGTCTTCTCCGTGAGCAAGCTGTAGAAATTGTCTCCAATCAAACTACTTACGAATAGAAAACTCATTGATGACTTTAACCAGAATATGGGTAACATAATTACACGGTTGATATGTACAATCCATATATGTATGGCCACACTATTTTATGTCTTCCCCTTCTGCGTTCCTCAAATCTCACCTTCACTGATGTCCACAGCTTTTCTTTCCCATCTCTTCCTATCATCCGCATTTAGAGAGCAGTTCTTGCTTCTGTCTCTCACCCCTTTTGCCACATTTTCTGAAAAACTCTTCCCATTAAATATCTATCAGCCAAGTTCATTGTTCTTCAGATTCCTCCTCTAAGCTCGCCTTGGCCCTGATGCCTAGAAATACTTGGCAATACACGCTGGCTTGCTGACTAATGCAGTTGCATTGTTTCCTCTCTCTTCATATAGGTCTGTTGTCTTCTGCCTTGGATTTAGGTTGGAAAACTATTTATCCATGCATATATAGCACTGAGCTCAATTGCTCCTGAGCCACCATAGTACAATGAGTAAAAAACAACAATTAAATAAACAAATTTTGAAAACTCAGGGGTAAGTAGCTTTTCACAAAAATCTTTCCGGTGGAGAGTTCCCCCGTCCTTTTTCACTAACGCCGTGCTCCTTTTGTTACACATTCCTCGTTCTTCTGGTTTTGATTCCTTCATGCTTCAAGTTGAAAAACTTCAGCTAGGTTCTGAAGCCAACATACGGTCGCAAGCATGTGCTTTTCTTTTTAAAATTCTTTCATTTTCTTTGTGTCAGTAAATGGCCACGTTTTAGGTAAAAAAAAGGTCACCACCTTTTTTAAGGGTGCTCGAGGGAGGCAGAAAACTTCCAGGCTGTAACAGGTTTCTACCATCTGTTGCTCCGACAGAATGGGTTACACTGCAAGCAGGTATTGGTGAGATGGGGTTTACTGGTAAGGTCTTTTATTAGATCTGCTGGTATAGCTTGAAAAATTAGGCAGCTTTCCAAAATATAAGCCCTTCTGATGTCCCGAATATGTCCAAAATAGAATGTATATAAAATGCATAGTCTAATATAGCTTATGCTGCATTAATAAGCAAAAAAAAAAAAAAATCCAACAGATAAAATACACCAAAAAAGAGGAAGTATACAGCCAAACCCTGAGATACATTTGGTCTAGAAAGAATACAGTCAGTAAGTGCTACATCAATAATCTAAGGATTATTTTTACCAAAAGATGCTCTTCTACTAAAGTAGATAAAGTCATTGAAATAGGTATTTAAACTTCTCCTAAGGAAATGCTTCAGACCAGAAAGAAAACCTCCTCTGATTATGGATTAGTGAGAAAACACCACCCTAGCCTGGAAGCCATGCAGAGCAGTTACAGCTATGATTACAGCCTAAATAAATATTCTAGTTTGAAGAAATCCTTCAAGGCCTCTTATCCTACCCCAAAACAAACCTCCACTTCTCTTCATTTGAAATTAAGGTGTCATCTACAGAGACGCAGTTTCTTCAGGTCTTCTGTTTTGTCTGGTGTCTTATTTCTTTTTTTATCTCCGGTGAAATCTAGGTGAGGAGATCATAGGTGGAAGACTCAAACCTCTGCAAGGCAGTAATTAATAATAATGCAAATTTTAGGGCCACAAAGGTGATATGGGGCCTGGAGCATCTTCCCTATGAGGAAAAGCTGAGAGACCTGGGTCTGTTCAGCCTGGAGAAGAGAAGACTGAGAGGGGATCTCATCAATGTGTATAAATACCTGAGGTGTGGGAGACAGAGGGATTTGGCCAACCTCTTTTCAGTGGTTTGTGGGGACAGGACAAGGGGTAATGGCCACAAGATGGAGCCCAGGAAGTTCCGCACCAACATGCAAAAGGACTTCTTCACGGTGAGGGTGACAGAGCACTGAAACAGGCTGCCCAGGGAGGTTGTGGAGTGTCCTTCTCTGGAGATATTCAACGCCCGTCTGGACACCTACCTGGGCAGCCTGCTCTAAGGAACCTGCTTTGGCAGGGGGGTTGGACCTGAAGATCTTTTGAGGTCCCTTCCAACCCCTTCAATTCTGTGATTCTGTGACTCTGTGAAATAGCTTTGTTTGAGAGGCAAGAACTAAGAGCTTGTTTTTCCCCAAATGTTCATCAGGAACAGAAATCCTTACAAGCTGCACCTCCAGTGAAGTGAAATCAGTCAGCATTCCTGCTGGCCTCTGCCTAGCCTTTTGGAGGCCACCCCAACAGCGCTGCCTCAACAGCTCTTGCGTGCCCGGTTCCTCTGGATAACTGCTCTCTGCTCTCCGCTGGGGAATGCCGTTGGCCTGGCACGATGCCCGAAAGCTTTTGCAGATGGTCGGGAATGTTTTATTCTGATAAAGAAAGGACTCCAGATGTAAGAATGTCAGTTCTCAGCCCTAAAAGAAAAAGGGAGGGGAATACGTTTTGGAATGGAAATAGCCATCCTTTTCTCGAGGACAGAGGATGTGGGTGACAGTTTTTCTAATTCTTTCTGTTGTAATGCAGCAGCAACTTGTGCTGTACCCAATATTTTTTTCTGTAGAGGAAGACCTCATCTTCAGCTTGGTGGTTTACCATCCACACCAGCAACTTTTTTCTGACAGTAGTCTTTTCATTGCAGCCATTGCTCCTGCTTTAGATCTCTTGATCCTGATGTTCTGGTAACATCTGCATAAGACTTCCTTTATTACTGTTCCAGGCACTGTCGCTTTCCATCTCTTTGCCAATGTTTTGGTATGATGATGCAGTGTCCGAGCAGCATTTTGAAACTGGTCACCTTTATGTAACACAGCACTGGTCCCAAAAACAAATCTTTTTGAATTTATGCTTGAAAATGTCAGACCTTACTCAGTAGGAGCCACTCAACAAGAGCCTATTCACTTCAGATCTGAACGTGGTCTAAGCGGAAATAAAGACTGTAATACTAATCCCTGAGTTAACCTACCCTTTTTTACAATCTGTAAGATTAATAACAATTCAGTCTTGCATTGCATTACATCCCTTTACTACACTCTTAGAGAGACACACAGGACAGAATAACCCCATCCTAAAGTAAATGCCTAGAATAGAGTAGATGAATGGTGCTGCCCCCTCCACTGACTGCACTTAGGCACCAAGGTGCTCAGCTGAGGCAGAGTCACCTCTGCTATAGACACTGGACGATGGGGGAAATGAATCCCACCTAAATTGCCTGAAAATCCTGAGTTGTTAAAAGCATAACTTTTTTTTTTTTTATATGTGAGTGCAACTCTGTGTTCCAGCACAGATTACGTATGCTGGTCATTGCTACGGGACACTTACCTCTTTGTATTGTTTTGTACTATACAAAGCAATATAAGTATATTATATTTATATATAATATAACTGTATCAAGTAGCCTGAGCAATCAAGTCCACGGATCAACATTCATGGTTCTACATCTGCAATATTTGTTTCTTTCTTCAGTCCCCAACAACTAAGGAAAAATAGTATTAACTGTTCCCATAGAGTATCTATGTTAGGATTCCACCCTTATCTACACAGCCACATGCTGTTTTGTCCCACAGGAACAGGGCACAGAATGATTTCACAGGAGGAGAGATTTAGGACAACTTTCCATCTGGCATCTGCTTAGCCTTCCAACCTATATACATGATGTTTTGCATAGGTTATACAGAAAATGTAATGGAGAGCTGCCTGTGAATGCTGTTCATAGTGTAGTCAGGGTTTAAGGGGAACAATAAAGGAGAAGACAGTGCAGAGAAATGAGGTTATTTCTTAGCATCACAAATGATACTAGGAAAGTGCCGAGAATGGGAGAAAGAAATGAGGTTATTAGCAAAGATTGAGGAAGAAAGTAATGGAAGTGTAACATAAATTGTAACATGACTCAAAAATTGGAGATACTCAATGCAGAGCTTTGAAAGAGCTTAAGATTCGATGAAATGCCAATAAAACTATAGAGCAAGCTTGTAAAAGATCATTCAGTGATTTAGTGCTGAGACAGGGGAACTCATGCTAATTTTCTCTCTGGGAACTCTGATACTGGTCCCTAGAAAGTAACATCATCAATATGTGTTTCATCTGACCTTCCACTGCATTCTTAGGTGTAGACCAGAAGCACTGCCAGCCCCATGGTTGCTCCAGGCCTCCTGGATGGACTTGGGTCAATAACAGCCTCCTCCTGAATGTTTGTCTGTATTGTGCAGAGCCAAGCACAGTGCAGAGCATCCCCCAGTAAGTGCTGGTCCATACTTGCAAATACATATAGTAGAGATGTTCCTGATCTTATCCACTGTTATGTTTATGAGAATTGCTTTTTGCAGGTGATTCAGGAGAGGATTCCTTGCAGAAAGCGAGCGTAGGGAAATGCACCTGATATGAAAGTCATATTGGTAGACCCGTTACAAAGTTTAAATTTGAAGTGTGATGTTCTTTCCCCAAACCTATTTTGGCCTATTTTGGCCTTGCCAATGGTAAGTACAGATAACCTTGGAATGCATGTGCAAGTCAAGTTTTTCATGAAAGCATCTTTAAGTGCTAGCCAAAGTGATTTGTTGTGGCTGTAAGTGTTCTACCCAGTAATGTGCAAAATTAGAAAGCATTTCTTTTGCCCAGTTGTGGATGTTCTGCCAGGCTACATCCTCCCAGCTGAGAACTGTCCCTGTGCCTGACCAGTAAGGCAATACAAAGACAGCGTCTCCCCTAGATCATTCCTGTTAAGAACAAAAGGAGCAGCTTGTCAAAGGGCTCAAAGCCCCTGAACCGTTTCTCTGAAATTTCTGAAGATTTTCACCGCCCCCCCCAAAAAAAAACCTCTAGCTGAATTGCTGCTGATAATGACCCAAGGGCCACTGACCTTGGGTCCTGTAAACCTGCATTTAACTCCAGCCAACCACCAGGCAGGCTGTAAACAGATGTTCTATTCCAGAGCCAGTTGTTGGCGGAAGATGTGACCGCTTCTACCTGACCCCCCTACCCCGTAAGGTACTACTCTTTCCACCCTTTTCAAATGCCAATTTCATAGGTTACTTCTTGTGAAACAATGGGAATGCTTCCTAAACAATTTGAGTGACAAACAGACAACTTAGCTTAGAGAGTTAAAATAATTCATTTTCGCAATCTAGGTCACTTTGCCTGGGACGGGTTTAGAAGTGTTTACATGAACAACTCAGCTGACAGATACGAGAGGTCAGGCATCTGTGGAAGAGTGGCAGTGAGGAACATTTGGGAGCGATAACTCCTTCCAGTGTCACAGCTGAACGCAGAGGGAGATAGCAGGTCGCAGACTGAAAGTGCCTACTGCTCAGGAAGGATGTGGGCAGCTGATGTACATAGATAGTAGCAAAGCCATGCTTTTTTGCCCAGGGTACTGACTGGGCTGCAATTAAAAACAGAAAGATCAACTAAAAAGATGATAAAAATAGGACAGATCCTCACACATCTTCTAAAAAGGAAACTTACGTCTCACCTTTACATTATAGCGCTCTGAATCCATCAATAAAATAGGAAGAGAAGAATCATAGAATAGTCACAGGACGGTTTGGGTTGGAAGGGACCTTAAAGCCCACCCAGTTCCAGCCCCTGCCATGGGCAGGGACACCTCCCATCAGATCAGGTTGCCCAAAGCCCCATCCAGCCTGGCCTTGAACACCTCCAGGGATGGGGCACCCACAGCTTCTCTGGGCAACCTGTGCCCGGTGACTTGGGCTTGAAGGAGCCTCTGAATAAGTTCATCACAAGGAACCACAAGGGAACTAAGCTTTCTGAGAGACATAAGATGCCACCACAGGCCAGAGTGTGGAGAAATCAGTAGCTCCTCCACCCACATCCATCACGGCCACATAGGCCGCAGGACTCAGCAAGGCCTTGCCACTCTGCCAAACGGCACGAAATGTCCTGGGCCTCCCAGCGTGGTGTCTTGGTGCAGCTTTTGCTGTACTAATGTATACGTTGCACAGGTCTGGGAATGACGGTGGTGACAGAAGGCGCACAGACTGTCACCTCCTCTGTCACAAATGCCAGAAGCAGTCCCAAGGCCTACTCTGGTGAGAGGGACTAAATGAGAGAACAAATACTTTTTCTACTTGTCATGACTGTTCTAAAGAAAAAGCATCATAAAACAGACATCAATAAAGCATTTTATACCCAAACTAAACTCTTGCTTGCCTAATAAGAAAACCAACTTCTATTATTATCCCTACAAGTGCCACCTGGGGGCTTCTCAAATTATATTCCTTCTTTGGAGTGGTGTCCATGGATTCATTTATGAACATTCATAAACTGGGAAAGAGGTGAGAAGTTGGGAGGCAAAACCTGCAGACTAGTCAGTATTATTTAAGGAAGGAGAGTCCTGGAGAGACTGCAAAGATTTTCTGAAGGTTTTATGCTGGAATAATGTGCTCAGCTTGGCTACTGTGTCTAAAAAAGAATATAGCTGAAAGAAAAAGTTTGAAAGATGGGTAGTAAAAATCGTGTAAGAATGGAAAACTGTGAGTATTAGAGGAAAAATGCTGAAATCATTAATTTTAGAAACAGAACAAGGAAGGCAGACTATGATGAAGTGCATAAAATAAATGCTCAAAAGAGGCACCTTGGGAATCTTCCATGCATGTGCTTTTCACAAGAAAATATTCACTGAAATAGAATAGCGGTCAGCATGAAAGGGACGGAGAGAAATATTTCAAACCCTATACAACCTCCACTGACTTATGGGGTGCTGGGTAAGAGATTAGCTGGGCTGAAGAACGGAACAAGTATTTTCATGAAAAATGTGAACTGAGATCAAACATGTATGGGAGAGAGATAAACCTTAAAATTCTGTGGCATTAATGTAGCCTAACTATAATGATATTGTTGGGGAGAAAACACTTACCACAAGTATTAATGCAACTAGATTATAGGATCTAGTCATTACTAAGGACAGGATATTTAACTTAACAGATTACAATTCAGATCCAGTAAGATCATTCCTATGCAAGCACCAACACTTTGGTGGGCATCCTGATTAAAGGCGGTGCATCACTGCCAGAAAAATTTAGACATCTATGTTGAATCACCTTGTTTGGCTTTGAGTGCCAACAGCATGAGGTAGCAAGAGCTGCTTAATCGTGACACGATGTCTGCAAATCCTTTGTAAAAGAACTCCTTCAGATACTCCCTCTCGCTACAGGGACACTCGAAGCATCTCGTGCTAGTGAGTGGGTATTACATGGGAAGATGTTGTAGTAAAAGTTTTGTCCTCAGATGTCTCTGAAATTGTACACGCTCAATCAAAAAGAAAAAGGCTCGCGCTTAAGGCAGAATGTGCTGGATGGTTTCAGTACTGCCCACCCTTCTCTTATTTCTCAGTCTAGGCTGAGAAAGGTAGATAACTGGTTTGATTGTTGGTGGCAGCTGGCTCTGTTCCAACATAAAGGATAAAGCCAGGCCAACATGAGGCATGGTAATTCCTGGGATTGTATCAAAGGCAGAGATATGCGAATTATCTTCTTTACTCAAAAGCTTTTAAGACTTCAGCAGGATGTGTCACAAGCTTTCGGTAAGGAATTTATTACTTTAAAAATTGCTATGAATCAGTGCCATGGTGCATGTGAAATGAACATGCGAAAGGGGAAGAAAGACGGTCGTGCCCAGCAGCCTGACAGCCAGTGCCTGTTTAGCTGCTGCGGGAATCTGTTCGTGAGCGTGAGCATCATTAAGAAATTATATCTTCTTTTACTGTGAAGTGCCATTCCCTGGATAAAACAAAACAAAAGCTAGATCAGGCGATCACCATTGTTTCAAATCTTAAGCCAAAGCAGTCTCTCTGTGCTTTTCCAGTACTTAGACATCTCATTGTTGAGCCAAGAGTAAAAGAAGGGTGAAAAAAAAAAAAAAAAAAGAGTAAAAGAAGGCTGAAGCTTGTACATTGTCCTGATACGCAGCAGCTGAAGTCAAGGTTGCTAACTCGGACCTTCTCCCAAAAACTCTGGCCTCCACTTCTTTAACAAAACGGCTGCATTCCAGTAGGTTTCTTCAGGGATCTCTGGAATATGCTGATCTCCAGTTTTCCTTTCTAGTTTGCAATCCAAGATGTAGGCAGCACTCCTCCGAGAAAGATGCGAAAATACAGTCCTAATATTACCTCTTCCGTGTGTGTATTGTCCTGAAACTTGACTTTATAAATAAAAAGGTCACTTTAGAGGTGGTTCTAGCTCTAGGGATGAGTGGTGAGAGTAGGGTTGAATTGTGGCATTTTGCTGTGAGCTCAGAGAAATTTAGGGTTGTGACTCAAGGTCACAGGCAGATTAGGAATGGCTGTGGGGGCTGACACCTACAATATGGACACAGATTTCGTTGTCCTTTGTGCTGACACCGGAACTTGTCCAGTCCCGTGATGAATTGGTTCAGGACACCAAAGTGGCAGGAAACAACTTCAGGAAAAATAAAATAAAATTAAAATAAAGAAAAGAAAAGAAAAGAAAAGAAAAGAAAAGAAAAGAAAAGAAAAGAAAAGAAAAGAAAAGAAAAGAAAAGAAAAGAAAAGAAAAGAAAAGAAAAGAAAAGAAAAGAAAAGAAAAGAAAAGAAAAGAGAAGAGAAGAGAAGAGAAGAGAAGAGAAGAGAAGAGAAGAGAAGAGAAGAGAAGAGAAGAGAAGAGAAGAGAAGAGAAAAGAAAAGAAAAGAAAAGAAAAGAAAAGAAAAGAAAAGAAAAGAAAAGAAAAGAAAAGAAAAGAAAAGAAAAGAAAAGAAAAGAAAAGAAAAGAAGTGAAAGTTTTTTACTGATTTAGTGACAAGGACTGGGTGATTGAAGGTCATATGAGCATGAGAGCTGGCACCAGGAACAGGGTGGCTTCATGGAGCCAGGGACTGATCAGGGCTGTAACAATCCGACTGGCTTCAATTGTCACAGAACAGGGAGCAGGGAGTTGGACTGCCACTGTGGGTCAGAGGTTGTGGATCGACATCCTATGCTCAGCTCTGCTAGCTGCTTCTTCCAACCTCCTCTTCCCACCTGATGGTGATGTTCACAGAATTACAGAATGGTTAAATTGGGTAATGTTGCCCCAGATCTGCCAGCAGAGCTGCCCCAGTCAGTGGCCGTACGCCAAGTTACTGTTAAAAAGATTAAGCTAACCAAGCTATTTGGGACTGAAGTGGGCTGGGAGACAGCTCTACCAGCAGACAGGACAGTAAACTCCTGAGGAAGGACAGGGCAAGAGGTCTGGTGGGCTGGGTGCACAGGGTACACACAGCAAGAACTCCTCGGTCACAGCTGCTTACAGCATGCACACTAGTTTGTACCCCTAAAGAAGGTGCATATTTTAACATTAAAATAAATAAATAAATAAATAAATAAAGAGACAGACTGCTAGGTCGCTTGATAAACATTATTCTTACAGGGAAGAAATAGCAAGTCTCTTAAGTTTAGTGGAGAGACATAACCAGAAGAGATGGCTGAGAGCTGGAGCCAGGCAAAACTCACACGAGAAATAAGGCACAATTGTTGAGCTGTGACAGTGATTAACCAGTGGAACAGGCGAGCACGGGAAGCAGTAGATTTTCCATTCCTTCAAGTCTTCAGCTCAGGACTGGACACCCTTGTGGAAAATCCTTCCAATAAACATGAGATTTTGGGCACAGCACTAACTAGCTCAGTAAAATGCCGTCGTGCTTGTTAAACGGGAGGTCAAGCTAGATGACATAAAACCCCGCCTCATCTTAAAAATCCCTGAAGTAGATGAAACAGCTATTGAGCTCCACTATGGAAATATTTAGGGTATACATTCATACTCTTTCCTTGTTGGTGTCTTGTGGCAGTGTTTTGGAATACCGCAGCTGCAGATGACCCGATGTCCAGGCCATCATCCTGCTCCTGCTGAACCCTCCTTTGGGGTCAGTCTGTCTGTCTGAAGCCCCTTAGCTATAGCTACCTCCAGCTCAAAAATCTGTGTCTAATTCTGACTGTGCTATGTAAAAGCAGAACTACAAATTAAGGGAAAAAGGAGCATACTTTTGTACCGAGTGGAAGGAAAGTAGAAGGAAGTATATTTATTCAGATGCGACAGATGTTATGTGTGAATGAAGGCTGAGTAACGAGCTTTTCATGCAGTCTTCAATCTGCAGTTTGCCCAGCACGTCATGTCAAAAGCTTTCTGAGTCTCTAAGATGCATGCACAGAGCCCGATACCTGTGCGCAACCTGAGTATTTGCATGAGACCATCATTTGGAAGAGTTAGCATGTGTGAATTCAGACTGTTTGTGCACTCAGCTACCCAACTTAAAAGAAGGCCTTCATTTTGAGGCTGAATTAAAAAAAAAAAAAAAAAAAAAGTCTATTCCTATCATTACTTTGCAATATTACAACACTATTTTCATTCAAGAAAGAGCCACAGCAAACAGCCAAGCATAACCCACGGTTCACAGACTGGATCTGAAGGCTCCACAGTTTTCAATATATATATTTTTTTTCTACCAGTCAACTCTGTAAACCACTTCCCAGCAGCAAGCCTGCGTGCTCACAGTAACTCTTAAGTTTCTCAAAGATTATCAGAAATATGTCACTACCCAGAGCCCAAATCTTAGCTTGGCTGTGAAGGTAAAGGAAACAGGCCAGTGAGACTTTTCCTTAATTATGATGCTATGTAATTTACTAGATTACCGTATTTTACTCTTAGCTAGTTCCAGTTAATTCTGTGCTTCCTTCATGTTGTCTGCCCTGCACCTGTAACACACTTGTGTAGAAGGGAATTCAAGATGCCATCGGCCTCATTGGTCCTATATAGGATCGGTTCTGCCTCAAATGTTCCTGACTGACATTTCTCTAACCTTAAAGGTCTCCATACACCATCCTTCACAGCAATCTTTTCCTATTCATTATCTATTTCTATAGTTTTCCTATATGTACCCTGAATCTTCTTTACTGTAATTAAAGCCCATTGCTTCTTGTCCCATACAAAAAAAAAAATGTTCTTTTCAATGGTCTTTCATTTCTTTCATGTCTCTTATCACATTCTTCTCAGTTTCCTGTTGTTTAGGCTAAGAAGTTCCAGTTTGTTCCATTTTTCCGTTGCAGGTCATGGTTTCAACCTTCTCATCATTTCTGCTGCTTCTTCTCTGGGAGCTCTCCGATTGACTCATATTGTTCTTGAGCTGTATTGCCTGAAACTGGATACATAGATGAGACCTTAGCTGCTGCAGACGACATGATGCAACTTTTAATCTGTTTTAATGCCTTCGATCTCCTTCCTGAAACCTGGTCTTTATTTGCGTATTCTCTGTCCCGTGCTTGCACAGTTGAACATTTCTGCTTAAGTGTTTTATCTGAAATTTATGTCCAGTGAAAATCTATTTTCAGACCCTTTTAGAAATACATGAAAAGCTTTTGGAATTCTAATCCTAGGCCCTAGAGTATTTTTGGTCCCCTCCCACCTCTGTTGTTTCCATGTGGAATGTGCCCACCTTCCATTCTAGCAGCTAAATTATTAACAAATTGATTATAAAGGACTTTAGGCATGGAGAGTCCAACTAGCAAGGAATGGTACAAAGCAATTGTGACAGCACTAGTCTGATAGTACTCAGCACAGAGATGCACTGAATTTGTCATCTCCGTACTTTTTAAGGTCTTCACATAGAAAAATGGCATGAAGCAATGTTGGGCCATGGTTTAACCCACTGTTTTTGAAAGAATCATTAGTTAACGTGGTATTTTCCATTTGACACCTGCCCATATCCTGCACAGCCTCTTTTGTCAGCCCAACACAACTATTTGTGTAGTGAAGCAGTAAACCAGGCTCGGGGAAAACTAAAGGGCACAGGGAGAAGTACAGTCCAAGGCTAGGTTCATGCTCTGTGCTGGTTCACGGCGTGAGCTTGTGCCAACACGAGGAAGAGGACAGGAACGTATGGCTGGGAGTGTTTAAGCAAAATTAAGCCCTTGCTGCTGCTCAGAGGAACGGCCCCACGCACATTTCTGCTCCAGTCTTCTCTCTGATGCTGGGGGTAGTACTTAACACTGCTTTCTTCTTTTTGGCTTGGTTAGTTCTCGACCTGATCGGATCTGGCTGATCACACATCTAAATGGTCACCGATGTTGGCTCAAGACCAGTATTGGACATATAAGAGGGGTCCTAAAAAGTAGTTTCAAGATTGGTTTTTGTCTCCCTAGAACGATGTTTTGGCCCAGAAAAGTGTCTCCTTTACCACGCCTTCCATCACCTCGCTGTGCTGCTGTGTGACCGATAAAAAAGACACACCAGGAGCGTGTACGGGGGTGTTGTACCAGTGCCTCGCCTTCCTTAGCCGGCTGTATCGCTGAGGGCCTTCCACCTGCAGCTCTGCTTTCCACCCCCAGCTCTCTATCTGCTCCCCCGAGATACCTTGGCAATGTTTCCCAGGGCCGCTGGGGCAATATCTTTTCCTTGTTTTTCTCGTGCCGTTGTTCTCGTGCTCTTATTCTCATGACCTTGCACCTGCAAACCTCGATAGTTTTCTTTGCAGGTTCTCATGAGAAGTAATTGCCACCAGCGTGAGAATTACCCCTTTTCCTCCCTTTTCCTCCCTTTCCACCCCTTTCCCAGCCTTTGGTTGTAGTTTTTAGTTTACATTACAGGGGGCACAAAGCTTCACAACCCACCAGAATGCATCTCCTGCGATATGAGCAGCTACAAGCAGTAGTGTTTGAGTGGGTCCCGATTAAAACAACACAGTTAATACGGGAAAAGCATGATGCTGATCAGGGGTCAGTGTAGAAAGGAGTCCAGGAGAGGATATTGATCTGAGGACCCTCCCCACCTTTTTTTTTCCCAGCTGCCCACTTGGAAGAGCTCTCCCTTTCCCTTCTCTTTTTCTCTTTCTCCAGTTTATTTGCACTGTTAGATTCAATATATGCCCTCAGCCACGAGCACTGCTACTAAATCTTTGTGCATCCACATCCTATGTGCAACAGGGGAATGGCAGAGAGGGCAGGAATCCCCCAAGAGCCTCTTGCTTTAGCAGCAACAACGTCTTAGACTGGCTTTGTGCATCCTACAGGTGCAGGCAGTTAAAACTAATAAAAATTGGGGTTGCAGAATCAGGATGGGGAGTGACAGTGGAATGGGAACGTGCTTTCTGGTGGCAGTCTGCAGCTGCATTGGGTTGGAATAGGGACACTCTAAGTGGGAAGAAAAGCCACTAATACCCAAGACTTTGTAAAGAGTTAACAGCTTACACAAACTGGTGTGACCAGATTACTTTTGTTCCAGTTCTTACTGGTGTGACCAGAGGAACGGTTCAGGAACAGAAAGCTGCCAAGTAGATCCCTGGCTGGTGGGATGGGATTTTTGGGAGAAGAACAAGCAAGAGCAAAGCCACGAGGTGATAGGGTACAGGTGCTGCTCCAGCAGCTGCTGCTATGGCCTGCATTTCCTTAACACTGCTGGTAAATCTGTGCCTGCGACCTGTTACAAGGCTTCATGGTTACTTTGGAGTTTTTCCAGTGCAACTACTGAAAAATTAAATTGAAATACGAGCTGAGAGAATAACTCATTCCTTTAAATACAGATTAACCTTAGGTGTCAGGCCACTTTTTCCAAGCAAACAATTCTTGCCCCATGCGGCTAAAGAAAGCCTGATGTAGAAAGAATAATAAATGTGCCTCTGAGGCATTTCTAAATCGCCTGATTTTGTTGCAGCTGAGCATTGCGCGGATATTTTAGTACTGCAAGTAGCTCCTGAGGATGATGCCAACACAGTCATCATGACTGCGTGTGTTTCAGTGGAAAATACTTCGGGTTAAGTTTTGGGCGTGGCTATCTCAATAGAAAAATATTTAAGGGAAAGTGTATTGTCATGGTAAACTGCACTAACAAACAGGGTGGGGCATGGGAAAAAAAAAAAGCAAAAGTTACTTATTAATGGGAAAAGGCAAAAGTCACATTTTGCAAAATTCTCTTCAATTATCCTTATATTTTTCACATCAGCTGCTCCTTTGCCGAGCGTGGCTTACACAGAACAGATAGTGCAGCACAAAGCCTGGTCTGTACTGCCTTTGCCATGGACTGGCTGTGTAACGGGGGTGCTTTTTTAGGACAACCCCCTGGTGTTGCAGACAGAGCCAGGCCATGAATACTCAACCCAAAAGGCACCAGGAGGTAACGGAGACATGGGGCTTCCCTGGATGGTTGTGACCTGTTGCATCTTTCCCAAGTTGAATGCAAATCTTGGTGGGGAGCATCCTTGTAGTGTTATTTTTGGGAAGATGTGGAGAAAATTTTAGGTAGGTAGCTCCACGTATGTTCACTACGTAGACAGGGAAAGTGAAATGCAGTTTATCTGAACTGTTTCCTATGCTGGCCTTTCAGACTTTTTTGGTGCTTTGGTGTTAGATTCAGTACCTTACCATTCACGGTGATAGGAACAAGTTCTTCGATGGCCAACGGGATGGACAGTAGCTCTTGGCATTTAGGACACTTTTAATTCTGATACAAAAGTACCGTGTCAAACCAGCAGCTGAATTCCTGTTGCTGGAGGTGGTATTGCTACTGGACCTTGACACAGGGCCAGCGTGGGCTGCAGATCCCC
>NW_028154066.1:85000-108471 GCF_964211835.1 Anser anser | reverse complement strand
ACACTCAACAGGACTCTGCGTCTTCACTCTTTCCTAACAACCCTAAACATAACCCTAACCGCAACAAGAAGCTGAACCCGAGTTAGACCCGAAAAAACACGTACGGTGCCACTTTCTGCCATCAAAAAGTGCTCTCAGCGGAAGCCTTTGGGTACACCTGAACTCCCTGGGGGAGCCTTTACGCAACCCCACACTCAACAGGACTCTGCGTCTTCACTCTTTCCTAACAACCCTAAACATAACCCTAACCGCAACAAGAAGCTGAACCCGAGTTAGACCCGAAAAAACACGTACGGTGCCACTTTCTGCCATCAAAAAGTGCTCTCAGCGGAAGCCTTTGGGTACACCTGAACTCCCTGGGGGAGCCTTTACGCAACCCCACACTCAACAGGACTCTGCGTCTTCGCTCTTTCCTAACAACCCTAAACATAACCCTAACCGCAACAAGAAGCTGAACCCGAGTTAGACCCGAAAAAACACGTACGGTGCCACTTTCTGCCATCAAAAAGTGCTCTCAGCGGAAGCCTTTGGGTACACCTGAACTCCCTGGGGGAGCCTTTACGCAACCCCACACTCAACAGGACTCTGCGTCTTCACTCTTTCCTAACAACCCTAAACATAACCCTAACCGCAAGAAGAAGCTGAACCCGAGTTAGACCCGAAAAAACACGTACGGTGCCACTTTCTGCCATCAAAAAGTGCTCTCAGCGGAAGCCTTTGGGTACACCTGAACTCCCTGGGGGAGCCTTTACGCAACCCCACACTCAACAGGACTCTGCGTCTTCACTCTTTCCTAACAACCCTAAACATAACCCTAACCGCAAGAAGAAGCTGAACCCGAGTTAGACCCGAAAAAACACGTACGGTGCCACTTTCTGCCATCAAAAAGTGCTCTCAGCGGAAGCCTTTGGGTACACCTGAACTCCCTGGGGGAGCCTTTACGCAACCCCACACTCAACAGGACTCTGCGTCTTCACTCTTTCCTAACAACCCTAAACATAACCCTAACCGCAACAAGAAGCTCAACCCGAGTTAGACCCGAAAAAACACGTACGGTGCCACTTTCTGCCATCAAAAAGTGCTCTCAGCGGAAGCCTTTGGGTACACCTGAACTCCCTGGGGGAGCCTTTACGCAACCCCACACTCAACAGGACTCTGCGTCTTCACTCTTTCCTAACAACCCTAAACATAACCCTAACCGCAACAAGAAGCTGAACCCGAGTTAGACCCGAAAAAACACGTACGGTGCCACTTTCTGCCATCAAAAAGTGCTCTCAGCGGAAGCCTTTGGGTACACCTGAACTCCCTGGGGGAGCCTTTACGCAACCCCACACTCAACAGGACTCTGTGTCTTCACTCTTTCCTAACAACCCTAAACATAACCCTAACCGCAACAAGAAGCTCAACCCGAGTTAGACCCGAAAAAACACGTACGGTGCCACTTTCTGCCATCCAAAAGTGCTCTCAGCGGAAGCCTTTGGGTACACCTGAACTCCCTGGGGGAGCCTTTACGCAACCCCACACTCAACAGGACTCTGCGTCTTCACTCTTTCCTAACAACCCTAAACATAACCCTAACCGCAACAAGAAGCTGAACCCGAGTTAGACCCGAAAAAACATGTACGGTGCCACTTTCTGCCATCAAAAAGTGCTCTCAGAGGAAGCCTTTGGGTACACCTGAACTCCCTGGGGGAGCCTTTACGCAACCCCACACTCAACAGGACTCTGCGTCTTCACTCTTTCCTAACAACCCTAAACATAACCCTAACCGCAACAAGAAGCTGAACCCGAGTTAGACCCGAAAAAACACGTACGGTGCCACTTTCTGCCATCAAAAAGTGCTCTCAGCGGAAGCCTTTGGGTACACCTGAACTCCCTGGGGGAGCCTTTACGCAACCCCACACTCAACAGGACTCTGCGTCTTCACTCTTTCCTAACAACCCTAAACATAACCCTAACCGCAACAAGAAGCTGAACCCGAGTTAGACCGAAAAAACACGTACGGTGCCACTTTCTGCCATCAAAAAGTGCTCTCAGCGGAAGCCTTTGGGTACACCTGAACTCCCTGGGGGAGCCTTTACGCAACCCCACACTCAACAGGACTCTGCGTCTTCACTCTTTCCTAACAACCCTAAACATAACCCTAACCGCAACAAGAAGCTGAACCCGAGTTAGACCCGAAAAAACACGTACGGTGCCACTTTCTGCCATCCAAAAGTGCTCTCAGCGGAAGCCTTTGGGTACACCTGAACTCCCTGGGGGAGCCTTTACGCAACCCCACACTCAACAGGACTCTGCGTCTTCACTCTTTCCTAACAACCCTAAACATAACCCTAACCGCAACAAGAAGCTGAACCCGAGTTAGACCCGAAAAAACACGTACGGTGCCACTTTCTGCCATCCAAAAGTGCTCTCAGCGGAAGCCTTTGGGTACACCTGAACTCCCTGGGGGAGCCTTTACGCAACCCCACACTCAACAGGACTCTGCGTCTTCACTCTTTCCTAACAACCCTAAACATAACCCTAACCGCAACAAGAAGCTGAACCCGAGTTAGACCCGAAAAAACACGTACGGTGCCACTTTCTGCCATCAAAAAGTGCTCTCAGCGGAAGCCTTTGGGTACACCTGAACTCCCTGGGGGAGCCTTTACGCAACCCCACACTCAACAGGACTCTGCGTCTTCACTCTTTCCTAACAACCCTAAACATAACCCTAACCGCAACAAGAAGCTGAACCCGAGTTAGACCCGAAAAAACACGTACGGTGCCACTTTCTGCCATCAAAAAGTGCTCTCAGCGGAAGCCTTTGGGTACACCTGAACTCCCTGGGGGAGCCTTTACGCAACCCCACACTCAACAGGACTCTGCGTCTTCACTCTTTCCTAACAACCCTAAACATAACCCTAACCGCAACAAGAAGCTGAACCCGAGTTAGACCCGAAAAAACACGTACGGTGCCACTTTCTGCCATCAAAAAGTGCTCTCAGCGGAAGCCTTTGGGTACACTTGAACTCCCTGGGGGAGCCTTTACGCAACCCCACACTCAACAGGACTCTGCGTCTTCACTCTTTCCTAACAACCCTAAACATAACCCTAACCGCAACAAGAAGCTGAACCCGAGTTAGACCCGAAAAAACACGTACGGTGCCACTTTCTGCCATCAAAAAGTGCTCTCAGCGGAAGCCTTTGGGTACACCTGAACTCCCTGGGGGAGCCTTTACGCAACCCCACACTCAACAGGACTCTGCGTCTTCACTCTTTCCTAACAACCCTAAACATAACCCTAACCGCAACAAGAAGCTCAACCCGAGTTAGACCCGAAAAAACACGTACGGTGCCACTTTCTGCCATCAAAAAGTGCTCTCAGCGGAAGCCTTTGGGTACACCTGAACTCCCTGGGGGAGCCTTTACGCAACCCCACACTCAACAGGACTCTGCGTCTTCACTCTTTCCTAACAACCCTAAACATAACCCTAACCGCAACAAGAAGCTCAACCCGAGTTAGACCCGAAAAAACACGTACGGTGCCACTTTCTGCCATCAAAAAGTGCTCTCAGCGGAAGCCTTTGGGTACACCTGAACTCCCTGGGGGAGCCTTTACGCAACCCCACACTCAACAGGACTCTGCGTCTTCACTCTTTCCTAACAACCCTAAACATAACCCTAACCGCAACAAGAAGCTGAACCCGAGTTAGACCCGAAAAAACATGTACGGTGCCACTTTCTGCCATCAAAAAGTGCTCTCAGCGGAAGCCTTTGGGTACACCTGAACTCCCTGGGGGAGCCTTTACGCAACCCCACACTCAACAGGACTCTGCGTCTTCACTCTTTCCTAACAACCCTAAACATAACCCTAACCGCAACAAGAAGCTGAACCCGAGTTAGACCCGAAAAAACACGTACGGTGCCACTTTCTGCCATCAAAAAGTGCTCTCAGCGGAAGCCTTTGGGTACACCTGAACTCCCTGGGGGAGCCTTTACGCAACCCCACACTCAACAGGACTCTGCGTCTTCACTCTTTCCTAACAACCCTAAACATAACCCTAACCGCAACAAGAAGCTGAACCCGAGTTAGACCCGAAAAAACACGTACGGTGCCACTTTCTGCCATCAAAAAGTGCTCTCAGCGGAAGCCTTTGGGTACACCTGAACTCCCTGGGGGAGCCTTTACGCAACCCCACACTCAACAGGACTCTGCGTCTTCACTCTTTCCTAACAACCCTAAACATAACCCTAACCGCAACAAGAAGCTCAACCCAAGTTAGACCCGAAAAAACACGTACGGTGCCACTTTCTGCCATCAAAAAGTGCTCTCAGCGGAAGCCTTTGGGTACACCTGAACTCCCTGGGGGAGCCTTTACGCAACCCCACACTCAACAGGACTCTGCGTCTTCACTCTTTCCTAACAACCCTAAACATAACCCTAACCGCAACAAGAAGCTGAACCCGAGTTAGACCCGAAAAAACACGTACGGTGCCACTTTCTGCCATCAAAAAGTGCTCTCAGCGGAAGCCTTTGGGTACACTTGAACTCCCTGGGGGAGCCTTTACGCAACCCCACACTCAACAGGACTCTGCGTCTTCACTCTTTCCTAACAACCCTAAACATAACCCTAACCGCAACAAGAAGCTGAACCCGAGTTAGACCCGAAAAAACACGTACGGTGCCACTTTCTGCCATCAAAAAGTGCTCTCAGCGGAAGCCTTTGGGTACACCTGAACTCCCTGGGGGAGCCTTTACGCAACCCCACACTCAACAGGACTCTGCGTCTTCACTCTTTCCTAACAACCCTAAACATAACCCTAACCGCAACAAGAAGCTGAACCCGAGTTAGACCCGAAAAAACACGTACGGTGCCACTTTCTGCCATCAAAAAGTGCTCTCAGCGGAAGCCTTTGGGTACACCTGAACTCCCTGGGGGAGCCTTTACGCAACCCCACACTCAACAGGACTCTGCGTCTTCACTCTTTCCTAACAACCCTAAACATAACCCTAACCGCAACAAGAAGCTGAACCCGAGTTAGACCCGAAAAAACACGTACGGTGCCACTTTCTGCCATCAAAAAGTGCTCTCAGCGGAAGCCTTTGGGTACACCTGAACTCCCTGGGGGAGCCTTTACGCAACCCCACACTCAACAGGACTCTGCGTCTTCACTCTTTCCTAACAACCCTAAACATAACCCTAACCGCAACAAGAAGCTGAACCCGAGTTAGACCCGAAAAAACACGTACGGTGCCACTTTCTGCCATCAAAAAGTGCTCTCAGCGGAAGCCTTTGGGTACACCTGAACTCCCTGGGGGGAGCCTTTACGCAACCCCACACTCAACAGGACTCTGCGTCTTCACTCTTTCCTAACAACCCTAAACATAACCCTAACCGCAACAAGAAGCTGAACCCGAGTTAGACCCGAAAAAACACGTACGGTGCCACTTTCTGCCATCAAAAAGTGCTCTCAGCGGAAGCCTTTGGGTACACTTGAACTCCCTGGGGGAGCCTTTACGCAACCCCACACTCAACAGGACTCTGCGTCTTCACTCTTTCCTAACAACCCTAAACATAACCCTAACCGCAACAAGAAGCTGAACCCGAGTTAGACCCGAAAAAACACGTACGGTGCCACTTTCTGCCATCAAAAAGTGCTCTCAGCGGAAGCCTTTGGGTACACCTGAACTCCCTGGGGAGCCTTTACGCAACCCCACACTCAACAGGACTCTGCGTCTTCACTCTTTCCTAACAACCCTAAACATAACCCTAACCGCAACAAGAAGCTGAACCCGAGTTAGACCCGAAAAAACACGTACGGTGCCACTTTCTGCCATCAAAAAGTGCTCTCAGCGGAAGCCTTTGGGTACACCTGAACTCCCTGGGGGAGCCTTTACGCAACCCCACACTCAACAGGACTCTGCGTCTTCACTCTTTCCTAACAACCCTAAACATAACCCTAACCGCAACAAGAAGCTCAACCCGAGTTAGACCCGAAAAAACACGTACGGTGCCACTTTCTGCCATCAAAAAGTGCTCTCAGCGGAAGCCTTTGGGTACACCTGAACTCCCTGGGGGAGCCTTTACGCAACCCCACACTCAACAGGACTCTGCGTCTTCACTCTTTCCTAACAACCCTAAACATAACCCTAACCGCAACAAGAAGCTCAACCCGAGTTAGACCCGAAAAAACACGTACGGTGCCACTTTCTGCCATCAAAAAGTGCTCTCAGCGGAAGTCTTTGGGTACACCTGAACTCCCTGGGGGAGCCTTTACGCAACCCCACACTCAACAGGACTCTGCGTCTTCACTCTTTCCTAACAACCCTAAACATAACCCTAACCGCAACAAGAAGCTGAACCCGAGTTAGACCCGAAAAAACACGTACGGTGCCACTTTCTGCCATCAAAAAGTGCTCTCAGCGGAAGCCTTTGGGTACACTTGAACTCCCTGGGGGAGCCTTTACGCAACCCCACACTCAACAGGACTCTGCGTCTTCACTCTTTCCTAACAACCCTAAACATAACCCTAACCGCAACAAGAAGCTCAACCCGAGTTAGACCCGAAAAAACACGTACGGTGCCACTTTCTGCCATCAAAAAGTGCTCTCAGCGGAAGCCTTTGGGTACACCTGAACTCCCTGGGGGAGCCTTTACGCAACCCCACACTCAACAGGACTCTGCGTCTTCACTCTTTCCTAACAACCCTAAACATAACCCTAACCGCAACAAGAAGCTGAACCCGAGTTAGACCCGAAAAAACACGTACGATGCCACTTTCTGCCATCAAAAAGTGCTCTCAGCGGAAGCCTTTGGGTACACCTGAACTCCCTGGGGGAGCCTTTACGCAACCCCACACTCAACAGGACTCTGCGTCTTCACTCTTTCCTAACAACCCTAAACATAACCCTAACCGCAACAAGAAGCTCAACCCGAGTTAGACCCGAAAAAACACGTACGGTGCCACTTTCTGCCATCAAAAAGTGCTCTCAGCGGAAGCCTTTGGGTACACCTGAACTCCCTGGGGGAGCCTTTACGCAACCCCACACTCAACAGGACTCTGCGTCTTCACTCTTTCCTAACAACCCTAAACATAACCCTAACCGCAACAAGAAGCTGAACCCGAGTTAGACCCGAAAAAACACGTACGGTGCCACTTTCTGCCATCCAAAAGTGCTCTCAGCGGAAGCCTTTGGGTACACCTGAACTCCCTGGGGGAGCCTTTACGCAACCCCACACTCAACAGGACTCTGCGTCTTCACTCTTTCCTAACAACCCTAAACATAACCCTAACCGCAACAAGAAGCTGAACCCGAGTTAGACCCGAAAAAACACGTACGGTGCCACTTTCTGCCATCAAAAAGTGCTCTCAGCGGAAGCCTTTTTGGTACACTTGAACTCCCTGGGGGAGCCTTTACGCAACCCCACACTCAACAGGACTCTGCGTCTTCACTCTTTCCTAACAACCCTAAACATAACCCTAACCGCAACAAGAAGCTGAACCCGAGTTAGACCCGAAAAAACACGTACGGTGCCACTTTCTGCCATCAAAAAGTGCTCTCAGCGGAAGCCTTTGGGTACACCTGAACTCCCTGGGGGAGCCTTTACGCAACCCCACACTCAACAGGACTCTGCGTCTTCACTCTTTCCTAACAACCCTAAACATAACCCTAACCGCAACAAGAAGCTGAACCCGAGTTAGACCCGAAAAAACACGTACGGTGCCACTTTCTGCCATCAAAAAGTGCTCTCAGCGGAAGCCTTTGGGTACACCTGAACTCCCTGGGGGAGCCTTTACGCAACCCCACACTCAACAGGACTCTGCGTCTTCACTCTTTCCTAACAACCCTAAACATAACCTAACCGCAACAAGAAGCTGAACCCGAGTTAGACCCGAAAAAACACGTACGGTGCCACTTTCTGCCATCCAAAAGTGCTCTCAGCGGAAGCCTTTGGGTACACCTGAACTCCCTGGGGGAGCCTTTACGCAACCCCACACTCAACAGGACTCTGCGTCTTCACTCTTTCCTAACAACCCTAAACATAACCCTAACCGCAACAAGAAGCTCAACCCGAGTTAGACCCGAAAAAACACGTACGGTGCCACTTTCTGCCATCAAAAAGTGCTCTCAGCGGAAGCCTTTGGGTACACCTGAACTCCCTGGGGGAGCCTTTACGCAACCCCACACTCAACAGGACTCTGCGTCTTCACTCTTTCCTAACAACCCTAAACATAACCCTAACCGCAACAAGAAGCTCAACCCGAGTTAGACCCGAAAAAACACGTACGGTGCCACTTTCTGCCATCAAAAAGTGCTCTCAGCGGAAGCCTTTGGGTACACCTGAACTCCCTGGGGGAGCCTTTACGCAACCCCACACTCAACAGGACTCTGCGTCTTCACTCTTTCCTAACAACCCTAAACATAACCCTAACCGCAACAAGAAGCTGAACCCGAGTTAGACCCGAAAAAACACGTACGGTGCCACTTTCTGCCATCAAAAAGTGCTCTCAGCGGAAGCCTTTTTGTACACTTGAACTCCCTGGGGGAGCCTTTACGCAACCCCACACTCAACAGGACTCTGCGTCTTCACTCTTTCCTAACAACCCTAAACATAACCCTAACCGCAACAAGAAGCTGAACCCGAGTTAGACCCGAAAAAACACGTACGGTGCCACTTTCTGCCATCAAAAAGTGCTCTCAGCGGAAGCCTTTGGGTACACCTGAACTCCCTGGGGGAGCCTTTACGCAACCCCACACTCAACAGGACTCTGCGTCTTCACTCTTTCCTAACAACCCTAAACATAACCCTAACCGCAACAAGAAGCTGAACCCGAGTTAGACCCGAAAAAACACGTACGGTGCCACTTTCTGCCATCAAAAAGTGCTCTCAGCGGAAGCCTTTGGGTACACCTGAACTCCCTGGGGGAGCCTTTACGCAACCCCACACTCAACAGGACTCTGCGTCTTCACTCTTTCCTAACAACCCTAAACATAACCCTAACCGCAACAAGAAGCTCAACCCGAGTTAGAGCCGAAAAAACACGTACGGTGCCACTTTCTGCCATCAAAAAGTGCTCTCAGCGGAAGCCTTTGGGTACACCTGAACTCCCTGGGGGAGCCTTTACGCAACCCCACACTCAACAGGACTCTGCGTCTTCACTCTTTCCTAACAACCCTAAACATAACCCTAACCGCAACAAGAAGCTCAACCCGAGTTAGACCCGAAAAAACACGTACGGTGCCACTTTCTGCCATCAAAAAGTGCTCTCAGCGGAAGCCTTTGGGTACACCTGAACTCCCTGGGGGAGCCTTTACGCAACCCCACACTCAACAGGACTCTGCGTCTTCACTCTTTCCTAACAACCCTAAACATAACCCTAACCGCAACAAGAAGCTCAACCCGAGTTAGACCCGAAAAAACACGTACGGTGCCACTTTCTGCCATCAAAAAGTGCTCTCAGCGGAAGCCTTTGGGTACACCTGAACTCCCTGGGGGAGCCTTTACGCAACCCCACACTCAACAGGACTCTGCGTCTTCACTCTTTCCTAACAACCCTAAACATAACCCTAACCGCAACAAGAAGCTCAACCCGAGTTAGAGCCGAAAAAACACGTACGGTGCCACTTTCTGCCATCAAAAAGTGCTCTCAGCGGAAGCCTTTGGGTACACCTGAACTCCCTGGGGGAGCCTTTACGCAACCCCACACTCAACAGGACTCTGCGTCTTCACTCTTTCCTAACAACCCTAAACATAACCCTAACCGCAACAAGAAGCTGAACCCGAGTTAGACCCGAAAAAACACGTACGGTGCCACTTTCTGCCATCAAAAAGTGCTCTCAGCGGAAGCCTTTGGGTACACTTGAACTCCCTGGGGGAGCCTTTACGCAACCCCACACTCAACAGGACTCTGCGTCTTCACTCTTTCCTAACAACCCTAAACATAACCCTAACCGCAACAAGAAGCTGAACCCGAGTTAGACCCGAAAAAACACGTACGGTGCCACTTTCTGCCATCAAAAAGTGCTCTCAGCGGAAGCCTTTGGGTACACCTGAACTCCCTGGGGGAGCCTTTACGCAACCCCACACTCAACAGGACTCTGCGTCTTCACTCTTTCCTAACAACCCTAAACATAACCCTAACCGCAACAAGAAGCTCAACCCGAGTTAGACCCGAAAAAACACGTACGGTGCCACTTTCTGCCATCAAAAAGTGCTCTCAGCGGAAGCCTTTGGGTACACCTGAACTCCCTGGGGGAGCCTTTACGCAACCCCACACTCAACAGGACTCTGCGTCTTCACTCTTTCCTAACAACCCTAAACATAACCCTAACCGCAACAAGAAGCTGAACCCGAGTTAGACCCGAAAAAACACGTACGGTGCCACTTTCTGCCATCAAAAAGTGCTCTCAGCGGAAGCCTTTGGGTACACCTGAACTCCCTGGGGGAGCCTTTACGCAACCCCACACTCAACAGGACTCTGCGTCTTCACTCTTTCCTAACAACCCTAAACATAACCCTAACCGCAACAAGAAGCTGAACCCGAGTTAGACCCGAAAAAACACGTACGGTGCCACTTTCTGCCATCAAAAAGTGCTCTCAGCGGAAGCCTTTTTGTACACTTGAACTCCCTGGGGGAGCCTTTACGCAACCCCACACTCAACAGGACTCTGCGTCTTCACTCTTTCCTAACAACCCTAAACATAACCCTAACCGCAACAAGAAGCTGAACCCGAGTTAGACCCGAAAAAACACGTACGGTGCCACTTTCTGCCATCAAAAAGTGCTCTCAGCGGAAGCCTTTGGGTACACCTGAACTCCCTGGGGGAGCCTTTACGCAACCCCACACTCAACAGGACTCTGCGTCTTCACTCTTTCCTAACAACCCTAAACATAACCCTAACCGCAACAAGAAGCTGAACCCGAGTTAGACCCGAAAAAACACGTACGGTGCCACTTTCTGCCATCAAAAAGTGCTCTCAGCGGAAGCCTTTGGGTACACCTGAACTCCCTGGGGGAGCCTTTACGCAACCCCACACTCAACAGGACTCTGCGTCTTCACTCTTTCCTAACAACCCTAAACATAACCCTAACCGCAACAAGAAGCTGAACCCGAGTTAGACCCGAAAAAACACGTACGGTGCCACTTTCTGCCATCAAAAAGTGCTCTCAGCGGAAGCCTTTGGGTACACCTGAACTCCCTGGGGGAGCCTTTACGCAACCCCACACTCAACAGGACTCTGCGTCTTCACTCTTTCCTAACAACCCTAAACATAACCCTAACCGCAACAAGAAGCTCAACCCGAGTTAGAGCCGAAAAAACACGTACGGTGCCACTTTCTGCCATCAAAAAGTGCTCTCAGCGGAAGCCTTTGGGTACACCTGAACTCCCTGGGGGAGCCTTTACGCAACCCCACACTCAACAGGACTCTGCGTCTTCACTCTTTCCTAACAACCCTAAACATAACCCTAACCGCAACAAGAAGCTCAACCCGAGTTAGACCCGAAAAAACACGTACGGTGCCACTTTCTGCCATCAAAAAGTGCTCTCAGCGGAAGCCTTTGGGTACACCTGAACTCCCTGGGGGAGCCTTTACGCAACCCCACACTCAACAGGACTCTGCGTCTTCACTCTTTCCTAACAACCCTAAACATAACCCTAACCGCAACAAGAAGCTCAACCCGAGTTAGACCCGAAAAAACACGTACGGTGCCACTTTCTGCCATCAAAAAGTGCTCTCAGCGGAAGCCTTTGGGTACACCTGAACTCCCTGGGGGAGCCTTTACGCAACCCCACACTCAACAGGACTCTGCGTCTTCACTCTTTCCTAACAACCCTAAACATAACCCTAACCGCAACAAGAAGCTCAACCCGAGTTAGAGCCGAAAAAACACGTACGGTGCCACTTTCTGCCATCAAAAAGTGCTCTCAGCGGAAGCCTTTGGGTACACCTGAACTCCCTGGGGGAGCCTTTACGCAACCCCACACTCAACAGGACTCTGCGTCTTCACTCTTTCCTAACAACCCTAAACATAACCCTAACCGCAACAAGAAGCTGAACCCGAGTTAGACCCGAAAAAACACGTACGGTGCCACTTTCTGCCATCAAAAAGTGCTCTCAGCGGAAGCCTTTGGGTACACCTGAACTCCCTGGGGGAGCCTTTACGCAACCCCACACTCAACAGGACTCTGCGTCTTCACTCTTTCCTAACAACCCTAAACATAACCCTAACCGCAACAAGAAGCTGAACCCGAGTTAGACCCGAAAAAACACGTACGGTGCCACTTTCTGCCATCAAAAAGTGCTCTCAGCGGAAGCCTTTGGGTACACCTGAACTCCCTGGGGGAGCCTTTACGCAACCCCACACTCAACAGGACTCTGCGTCTTCACTCTTTCCTAACAACCCTAAACATAACCCTAACCGCAACAAGAAGCTGAACCCGAGTTAGACCCGAAAAAACACGTACGGTGCCACTTTCTGCCATCAAAAAGTGCTCTCAGCGGAAGCCTTTGGGTACACCTGAACTCCCTGGGGGAGCCTTTACGCAACCCCACACTCAACAGGACTCTGCGTCTTCACTCTTTCCTAACAACCCTAAACATAACCCTAACCGCAACAAGAAGCTGAACCCGAGTTAGACCCGAAAAAACACGTACGGTGCCACTTTCTGCCATCCAAAAGTGCTCTCAGCGGAAGCCTTTGGGTACACCTGAACTCCCTGGGGGAGCCTTTACGCAACCCCACACTCAACAGGACTCTGCGTCTTCACTCTTTCCTAACAACCCTAAACATAACCCTAACCGCAACAAGAAGCTCAACCCGAGTTAGACCCGAAAAAACACGTACGGTGCCACTTTCTGCCATCAAAAAGTGCTCTCAGCGGAAGCCTTTGGGTACACCTGAACTCCCTGGGGGAGCCTTTACGCAACCCCACACTCAACAGGACTCTGCGTCTTCACTCTTTCCTAACAACCCTAAACATAACCCTAACCGCAACAAGAAGCTGAACCCGAGTTAGACCCGAAAAAACACGTACGGTGCCACTTTCTGCCATCAAAAAGTGCTCTCAGCGGAAGCCTTTGGGTACACCTGAACTCCCTGGGGGAGCCTTTACGCAACCCCACACTCAACAGGACTCTGCGTCTTCACTCTTTCCTAACAACCCTAAACATAACCCTAACCGCAACAAGAAGCTGAACCCGAGTTAGACCCGAAAAAACACGTACGGTGCCACTTTCTGCCATCAAAAAGTGCTCTCAGCGGAAGCCTTTGGGTACACTTGAACTCCCTGGGGGAGCCTTTACGCAACCCCACACTCAACAGGACTCTGCGTCTTCACTCTTTCCTAACAACCCTAAACATAACCCTAACCGCAACAAGAAGCTGAACCCGAGTTAGACCCGAAAAAACACGTACGGTGCCACTTTCTGCCATCAAAAAGTGCTCTCAGCGGAAGCCTTTGGGTACACCTGAACTCCCTGGGGGAGCCTTTACGCAACCCCACACTCAACAGGACTCTGCGTCTTCACTCTTTCCTAACAACCCTAAACATAACCCTAACCGCAACAAGAAGCTCAACCCGAGTTAGACCCGAAAAAACACGTACGGTGCCACTTTCTGCCATCAAAAAGTGCTCTCAGCGGAAGCCTTTGGGTACACCTGAACTCCCTGGGGGAGCCTTTACGCAACCCCACACTCAACAGGACTCTGCGTCTTCACTCTTTCCTAACAACCCTAAACATAACCCTAACCGGAACAAGAAGCTCAACCCGAGTTAGACCCGAAAAAACACGTACGGTGCCACTTTCTGCCATCAAAAAGTGCTCTCAGCGGAAGCCTTTGGGTACACCTGAACTCCCTGGGGGAGCCTTTACGCAACCCCACACTCAACAGGACTCTGCGTCTTCACTCTTTCCTAACAACCCTAAACATAACCCTAACCGCAACAAGAAGCTGAACCCGAGTTAGACCCGAAAAAACACGTACGGTGCCACTTTCTGCCATCAAAAAGTGCTCTCAGCGGAAGCCTTTGGGTACACCTGAACTCCCTGGGGGAGCCTTTACGCAACCCCACACTCAACAGGACTCTGCGTCTTCACTCTTTCCTAACAACCCTAAACATAACCCTAACCGCAACAAGAAGCTGAACCCGAGTTAGACCCGAAAAAACACGTACGGTGCCACTTTCTGCCATCAAAAAGTGCTCTCAGCGGAAGCCTTTGGGCACACCTGAACTCCCTGGGGGAGTCTTTACGCAACCCCACACTCAACAGGACTCTGCGTCTTCACTCTTTCCTAACAACCCTAAACATAACCCTAACCGCAACAAGAAGCTGAACCCGAGTTAGACCCGAAAAAACACGTACGGTGCCACTTTCTGCCATCAAAAAGTGCTCTCAGCGGAAGCCTTTGGGTACACCTGAACTCCCTGGGGGAGCCTTTACGCAACCCCACACTCAACAGGACTCTGCGTCTTCACTCTTTCCTAACAACCCTAAACATAACCCTAACCGCAACAAGAAGCTGAACCCGAGTTAGACCCGAAAAAACACGTACGGTGCCACTTTCTGCCATCAAAAAGTGCTCTCAGCGGAAGCCTTTGGGTACACCTGAACTCCCTGGGGGAGCCTTTACGCAACCCCACACTCAACAGGACTCTGCGTCTTCACTCTTTCCTAACAACCCTAAACATAACCCTAACGCAACAAGAAGCTGAACCCGAGTTAGACCCGAAAAAACACGTACGGTGCCACTTTCTGCCATCAAAAAGTGCTCTCAGCGGAAGCCTTTGGGTACACCTGAACTCCCTGGGGGAGCCTTTACGCAACCCCACACTCAACAGGACTCTGAGTCTTCACTCTTTCCTAACAACCCTAAACATAACCCTAACCGCAACAAGAAGCTGAACCCGAGTTAGACCCGAAAAAACACGTACGGTGCCACTTTCTGCCATCAAAAAGTGCTCTCAGCGGAAGCCTTTGGGTACACCTGAACTCCCTGGGGGAGCCTTTACGCAACCCCACACTCAACAGGACTCTGCGTCTTCACTCTTTCCTAACAACCCTAAACATAACCCTAACCGCAACAAGAAGCTGAACCCGAGTTAGACCCGAAAAAACACGTACGGTGCCACTTTCTGCCATCAAAAAGTGCTCTCAGCGGAAGCCTTTGGGTACACCTGAACTCCCTGGGGGAGCCTTTACGCAACCCCACACTCAACAGGACTCTGCATCTTCACTCTTTCCTAACAACCCTAAACATAACCCTAACCGCAACAAGAAGCTGAACCCGAGTTTACCCGAAAAAACACGTACGGTGCCACTTTCTGCCATCCAAAAGTGCTCTCAGCGGAAGCCTTTGGGTACACCTGAACTCCCTGGGGGAGCCTTTACGCAACCCCACACTCAACAGGACTCTGCGTCTTCACTCTTTCCTAACAACCCTAAACATAACCCTAACCGCAACAAGAAGCTGAACCCGAGTTAGACCCGAAAAAACACGTACGGTGCCACTTTCTGCCATCCAAAAGTGCTCTCAGCGGAAGCCTTTGGGTACACCTGAACTCCCTGGCGGAGCCTTTACGCAACCCCACACTCAACAGGACTCTGCGTCTTCACTCTTTCCTAACAACCCTAAACATAACCCTAACCGCAACAAGAAGCTCAACCCGAGTTAGACCCGAAAAAACACGTACGGTGCCACTTTCTGCCATCCAAAAGTGCTCTCAGCGGAAGCCTTTGGGTACACCTGAACTCCCTGGGGGAGCCTTTACGCAACCCCACACTCAACAGGACTCTGCGTCTTCACTCTTTCCTAACAACCCTAAACATAACCCTAACCGCAACAAGAAGCTGAACCCGAGTTAGACCCGAAAAAACACGTACGGTGCCACTTTCTGCCATCAAAAAGTGCTCTCAGCGGAAGCCTTTGGGTACACCTGAACTCCCTGGGGGAGCCTTTACGCAACCCCACACTCAACAGGACTCTGCGTCTTCACTCTTTCCTAACAACCCTAAACATAACCCTAACCGCAACAAGAAGCTGAACCCGAGTTAGACCCGAAAAAACACGTACGGTGCCACTTTCTGCCATCCAAAAGTGCTCTCAGCGGAAGCCTTTGGGTACACCTGAACTCCCTGGGGGAGCCTTTACGCAACCCCACACTCAACAGGACTCTGCGTCTTCACTCTTTCCTAACAACCCTAAACATAACCCTAACCGCAACAAGAAGCTGAACCCGAGTTAGACCCGAAAAATCACATACGGTGCCACTTTCTGCCATCAAAAAGTGCTCTCAGCGGAAGCCTTTGGGTACACCTGAACTCCCTGGGGGAGCCTTTACGCAACCCCACACTCAACAGGACTCTGCGTCTTCACTCTTTCCTAACAACCCTAAACATAACCCTAACCGCAACAAGAAGCTGAACCCGAGTTAGACCCGAAAAAACACGTACGGTGCCACTTTCTGCCCTCCAAATGTGCTCTCAGCGGAAGCCTTTGGGTACACCTGAACTCCCTGGGGGAGCCTTTACGCAACCCCACACTCAACAGGACTCTGTGTCTTCACTCTTTCCTAACAACCCTAAACATAACCCTAACCGCAACAAGAAGCTGAACCCGAGTTAGACCCGAAAAAACACGTACGGTGCCACTTTCTGCCATCCAAAAGTGCTCTCAGCGGAAGCCTTTGGGTACACCTGAACTCCCTGGGGGAGCCTTTACGCAACCCCACACTCAACAGGACTCTGCGTCTTCACTCTTTCCTAACAACCCTAAACATAACCCTAACCGGAACAAGAAGCTCAACCCGAGTTAGACCCGAAAAAACACGTACGGTGCCACTTTCTGCCATCCAAAAGTGCTCTCAGCGGAAGCCTTTGGGTACACCTGAACTCCCTGGGGGAGCCTTTACGCAACCCCACACTCAACAGGACTCTGCGTCTTCACTCTTTCCTAACAACCCTAAACATAACCCTAACCGCAACAAGAAGCTGAACCCGAGTTAGACCCGAAAAAACACGTACGGTGCCACTTTCTGCCATCCAAAAGTGCTCTCAGCGGAAGCCTTTGGGTACACCTGAACTCCCTGGGGGAGCCTTTACGCAACCCCACACTCAACAGGACTCTGCGTCTTCACTCTTTCCTAACAACCCTAAACATAAGCCTAACCGCAACAAGAAGCTGAACCCGAGTTAGACCCGAAAAAACACGTACGGTGCCACTTTCTGCCATCAAAAAGTGCTCTCAGCGGAAGCCTTTGGGTACACCTGAACTCCCTGGGGGAGCCTTTACGCAACCCCACACTCAACAGGACTCTGCGTCTTCACTCTTTCCTAACAACCCTAAACATAACCCTAACCGCAACAAGAAGCTGAACCCGAGTTAGACCCGAAAAAACACGTACGGTGCCACTTTCTGCCATCAAAAAGTGCTCTCAGCGGAAGCCTTTGGGTACACCTGAACTCCCTGGGGGAGCCTTTACGCAACCCCACACTCAACAGGACTCTGCGTCTTCACTCTTTCCTAACAACCCTAAACATAACCCTAACCGCAACAAGAAGCTGAACCCGAGTTAGACCCGAAAAAACACGTACGGTGCCACTTTCTGCCATCAAAAAGTGCTCTCAGCGGAAGCCTTTGGGTACACCTGAACTCCCTGGGGGAGCCTTTACGCAACCCCACACTCAACAGGACTCTGCGTCTTCACTCTTTCCTAACAACCCTAAACATAACCCTAACCGCAACAAGAAGCTGAACCCGAGTTAGACCCGAAAAAACACGTACGGTGCCACTTTCTGCCATCAAAAAGTGCTCTCAGCGGAAGCCTTTGGGTACACCTGAACTCCCTGGGGGAGCCTTTACGCAACCCCGCACTCAACAGGACTCTGCGTCTTCACTCTTTCCTAACAACCCTAAACATAACCCTAACCGCAACAAGAAGCTCAACCCGAGTTAGACCCGAAAAAACACGTACGGTGCCACTTTCTGCCATCAAAAAGTGCTCTCAGCGGAAGCCTTTGGGTACACCTGAACTCCCTGGGGGAGCCTTTACGCAACCCCACACTCAACAGGACTCTGCGTCTTCACTCTTTCCTAACAACCCTAAACATAACCCTAACCGCAACAAGAAGCTGAACCCGAGTTAGACCCGAAAAAACACGTACGGTGCCACTTTCTGCCATCCAAAAGTGCTCTCAGCGGAAGCCTTTGGGTACACCTGAACTCCCTGGGGGAGCCTTTACGCAACCCCACACTCAACAGGACTCTGCGTCTTCACTCTTTCCTAACAACCCTAAACATAACCCTAACCGCAACAAGAAGCTGAACCCGAGTTAGACCCGAAAAATCACATACGGTGCCACTTTCTGCCATCAAAAAGTGCTCTCAGCGGAAGCCTTTGGGTACACCTGAACTCCCTGGGGGAGCCTTTACGCAACCCCACACTCAACAGGACTCTGCGTCTTCACTCTTTCCTAACAACCCTAAACATAACCCTAACCGCAACAAGAAGCTGAACCCGAGTTAGACCCGAAAAAACACGTACGGTGCCACTTTCTGCCCTCCAAATGTGCTCTCAGCGGAAGCCTTTGGGTACACCTGAACTCCCTGGGGGAGCCTTTACGCAACCCCACACTCAACAGGACTCTGTGTCTTCACTCTTTCCTAACAACCCTAAACATAACCCTAACCGCAACAAGAAGCTGAACCCGAGTTAGACCCGAAAAAACACGTACGGTGCCACTTTCTGCCATCCAAAAGTGCTCTCAGCGGAAGCCTTTGGGTACACCTGAACTCCCTGGGGGAGCCTTTACGCAACCCCACACTCAACAGGACTCTGCGTCTTCACTCTTTCCTAACAACCCTAAACATAACCCTAACCGGAACAAGAAGCTCAACCCGAGTTAGACCCGAAAAAACACGTACGGTGCCACTTTCTGCCATCCAAAAGTGCTCTCAGCGGAAGCCTTTGGGTACACCTGAACTCCCTGGGGGAGCCTTTACGCAACCCCACACTCAACAGGACTCTGCGTCTTCACTCTTTCCTAACAACCCTAAACATAACCCTAACCGCAACAAGAAGCTGAACCCGAGTTAGACCCGAAAAAACACGTACGGTGCCACTTTCTGCCATCCAAAAGTGCTCTCAGCGGAAGCCTTTGGGTACACCTGAACTCCCTGGGGGAGCCTTTACGCAACCCCACACTCAACAGGACTCTGCGTCTTCACTCTTTCCTAACAACCCTAAACATAAGCCTAACCGCAACAAGAAGCTGAACCCGAGTTAGACCCGAAAAAACACGTACGGTGCCACTTTCTGCCATCAAAAAGTGCTCTCAGCGGAAGCCTTTGGGTACACCTGAACTCCCTGGGGGAGCCTTTACGCAACCCCACACTCAACAGGACTCTGCGTCTTCACTCTTTCCTAACAACCCTAAACATAACCCTAACCGCAACAAGAAGCTGAACCCGAGTTAGACCCGAAAAAACACGTACGGTGCCACTTTCTGCCATCAAAAAGTGCTCTCAGCGGAAGCCTTTGGGTACACCTGAACTCCCTGGGGGAGCCTTTACGCAACCCCACACTCAACAGGACTCTGCGTCTTCACTCTTTCCTAACAACCCTAAACATAACCCTAACCGCAACAAGAAGCTGAACCCGAGTTAGACCCGAAAAAACACGTACGGTGCCACTTTCTGCCATCAAAAAGTGCTCTCAGCGGAAGCCTTTGGGTACACCTGAACTCCCTGGGGGAGCCTTTACGCAACCCCACACTCAACAGGACTCTGCGTCTTCACTCTTTCCTAACAACCCTAAACATAACCCTAACCGCAACAAGAAGCTGAACCCGAGTTAGACCCGAAAAAACACGTACGGTGCCACTTTCTGCCATCAAAAAGTGCTCTCAGCGGAAGCCTTTGGGTACACCTGAACTCCCTGGGGGAGCCTTTACGCAACCCCGCACTCAACAGGACTCTGCGTCTTCACTCTTTCCTAACAACCCTAAACATAACGCTAACCGAAACAAGAAGCTGAACCCGAGTTAGACCCGAAAAAACCCGAGCCTTTACGCAACCCCACACTCAACAGAACTCTGTGCCTTCAATATTTCCAAACAACTCTAACCCTAATACTAACACTTAAACTAACACTGCCCCTACAACTAAACCCTTACCAGAACCCTACACCTAACCCTAACTCTAGCCCTAAACACTAAACCTTAAACCCTAAACCCTGAACCCTAACCCTAACCCTAACCCTAACCTTAAATCCTAACACTAAACCCTGACTCAAAACCCTAACCGTAACCCTAACCCTAACCGTAACCCTAACCCTAACCCTAACCCTAACCCTAACCCTAACCGTAACCCTAACCCTAACCCTAACCCTAACCTCTAAGCCCTAACCCCTAACCTCTAACCATAACCATAACCGTAACCCTAACCCTAACCCTATCCCTAACCCAAACCCTAAACCCTAAACCCTAACCCTAAACCGAACCTAAACACTAACCCTAACCCTAGCCCTATCCCTAATCCTTAACCCTAAACCCTAAACCCTAAACCCTAAACGTAACCCTAACCTTAACCCTAAACCCTAACCCTAGCCTGAACCCTAGCCCTAGACCTAGCCGTAACCCTAATCCAAACCCTAAACCTAGCCCTAACCCTAACTCTAACCCTAGCGCTCACCCTAAACCTAACCCTATCCCTAACCCTTAAACTAACCCTAACCCTAACCCTAATCCTACGCGAAACCCTAAACCCTAACACTAACCATACCCCTACCGCTAACCCTAACCACTAACCCCTAACCCCTAATGCCTAACCACTAACCCTTAACCCCTAAACTCTAACCGTAACCATAACGCTAACCCTAACCCTAACCCTAACCCTAACCCTAACCCTAACCCTAACCCTAACCCTAACCCTAACCCTAACCCTAACCCTAACCCTAACCCTAACCCTAATCCTAACCCTAACCCTAACCCTAACCCTAACCCTATTTCTAGCCGTAGACCTCGCCCTAGCCCTAACACTAGCCTAAACATAACCCTAGCGCTAACCCTAGCCATAACCCTAACCCTAACCCTAGCACTAACACCAACACTAACCCTAACCCTAACCCTAAACCCTAACCCAAGCCCGAACCCTAGCCCTAGACCTAACCGTAACCCTCATCCTAACACTGAACCTAGCCCTAACCCTAACCCTAACCCCTAACCCTAAACTCTAACCCTAAACCTAAACCCTAACCCTAACCCTAACTCAAACCCTAACGATAAACCCTATCCATAACCCTAACCCTAACCCTAACCCTAACCCTAACCCTAACCCTAACCCTAACCCTAACCCTAACCCTAACCCTAACCCTAACCCTAACCCTAACCCTAACCCTAACCTAACCCTAACCCTAACCCTAACCCTAACCCTAACCCTAACCCTAACCCTAACCCTAACCCTAACCCTAACCCTAACCCTAACGCTAACCTAACCCTAACCCTAACCCTAACCTAACCCTAACCCTAACCCTAACCCTAACCCTAACCCTAACCCTAACCCTAACCCTAACCCTAACCCTAACCCTGACCCTAACAATAACCCTAACCCTAACCCTAACCCTAACCCTAACCCTAACCCTAACCCTAACCCCACACTCAACAGGACTCTGCGTCTTCACTCTTTCCTAACAACCCTAAACATAACCCTAACCGCAACAAGAAGCTGAACCCGAGTTAGACCCGAAAAAACACGTACGGTGCCACTTTCTGCCATCAAAAAGTGCTCTCAGCGGAAGCCTTTGGGTACACCTGAACTCCCTGGGGGAGCCTTTACGCAACCCCACACTCAACAGGACTCTGCGTCTTCACTCTTTCCTAACAACCCTAAACATAACCCTAACCGCAACAAGAAGCTGAACCCGAGTTAGACCCGAAAAAACACGTACGGTGCCACTTTCTGCCATCTAAAAGTGCTCTCAGCGGAAGCCTTTGGGTACACCTGAACTCCCTGGGGGAGCCTTTACGCAACCCCACACTCAACAGGACACTGCGTCTTCACTCTTTCCTAACAACCCTAAACATAACCCTAACCGCAACAAGAAGCTGAACCCGAGTTAGACCCGAAAAAACACGTACGGTGCCACTTTCTGCCATTCAAAAGTGCTCTCAGCGGAAGCCTTTGGGTACACCTGAACTCCCTGGGGGAGCCTTTACGCAACCCCACACTCAACAGGACTCTGCGTCTTCACTCTTTCCTAACAACCCTAAACATAACCCTAACCGCAACAAGAAGCTGAACCCGAGTTAGACCCGAAAAAACACGTACGGTGCCACTTTCTGCCATCAAAAAGTGCTCTCAGCGGAAGCCTTTGGGTACACCTGAACTCCCTGGGGGAGCCTTTACGCAACCCCACACTCAACAGGACTCTGCGTCTTCACTCTTTCCTAACAACCCTAAACATAACCCTAACCGCAACAAGAAGCTCAACCCGAGTTAGACCCGAAAAAACACGTACGGTGCCACTTTCTGCCATCCAAAAGTGCTCTCAGCGGAAGCCTTTGGGTACACCTGAACTCCCTGGGGGAGCCTTTACGCAACCCCACACTCAACAGGACTCTGCGTCTTCACTCTTTCCTAACAACCCTAAACATAACCCTAACCGCAACAAGAAGCTGAACCCGAGTTAGACCCGAAAAAACACGTACGGTGCCACTTTCTGCCATCCAAAAGTGCTCTCAGCGGAAGCCTTTGGGTACACCTGAACTCCCTGGGGGAGCCTTTACGCAACCCCACACTCAACAGGACTCTGCGTCTTCACTCTTTCCTAACAACCCTAAACATAACCCTAACCGCAACAAGAAGCTCAACCCGAGTTAGACCCGAAAAAACACGTACGGTGCCACTTTCTGCCATCCAAAAGTGCTCTCAGCGGAAGCCTTTGGGTACACCTGAACTCCCTGGGGGAGCCTTTACGCAACCCCACACTCAACAGGACTCTGCGTCTTCACTCTTTCCTAACAACCCTAAACATAACCCTAACCGCAACAAGAAGCTGAACCCGAGTTAGACCCGAAAAAACACGTACGGTGCCACTTTCTGCCATCCAAAAGTGCTCTCAGCGGAAGCCTTTGGGTACACCTGAACTCCCTGGGGGAGCCTTTACGCAACCCCACACTCAACAGGACTCTGCGTCTTCACTCTTTCCTAACAACCCTAAACATAACCCTAACCGCAACAAGAAGCTGAACCCGAGTTAGACCCGAAAAAACACGTACGGTGCCACTTTCTGCCATCCAAAAGTGCTCTCAGCGGAAGCCTTTGGGTACACCTGAACTCCCTGGGGGAGCCTTTACGCAACCCCACACTCAACAGGACTCTGCGTCTTCACTCTTTCCTAACAACCCTAAACATAACCCTAACCGCAACAAGAAGCTCAACCCGAGTTAGACCCGAAAAAACACGTACGGTGCCACTTTCTGCCAT
>NW_028154066.1:37500-72500 GCF_964211835.1 Anser anser | reverse complement strand
CCATCAAAAAGTGCTCTCAGCGGAAGCCTTTGGGTACACCTGAACTCCCTGGGGGAGCCTTTACGCAACCCCACACTCAACAGGACTCTGCGTCTTCACTCTTTCCTAACAACCCTAAACATAACCCTTACCGGAACAAGAAGCTGAACCCGAGTTAGACCCGAAAAAACACGTACGGTGCCACTTTCTACCATCAAAAAGTGCTCTCAGCGGAAGCCTTTGGGTACACCTGAACTCCCTGGGGGAGCCTTTACGCAACCCCACACTCAACAGGACTCTGCGTCTTCACTCTTTCCTAACAACCCTAAACATAACCCTAACCGCAACAAGAAGCTGAACCCGAGTTAGACCCGAAAAAACACGTACGGTGCCACTTTCTGCCATCAAAAAGTGCTCTCAGCGGAAGCCTTTGGGTACACCTGAACTCCCTGGGGGAGCCTTTACGCAACCCCACACTCAACAGGACTCTGAGTCTTCACTCTTTCCTAACAACCCTAAACATAACCCTAACCGGAACAAGAAGCTGAACCCGAGTTAGACCCGAAAAAACACGTACAGTGCCACTTTCTGCCGTCAAAAAGTGCTCTCAGCGGAAGCCTTTGGGTACACCTGAACTCCCTGGGGGAGCCTTTACGCAACCCCACACTCAACAGGACTCTGCGTCTTCACTCTTTCCTAACAACCCTAAACATAACCCTAACCACAACAAGAAGCTGAACCCGAGTTAGACCCGAAAAAACACGTACGGTGCCACTTTCTGCCATCAAAAAGTGCTCTCAGCGGAAGCCTTTGGGTACACCTGAACTCCCTGGGGGAGCCTTTACGCAACCCCACACTCAACAGGACTCTGCGTCTTCACTCTTTCCTAACAACCCTAAACATAACCCTAACCGCAACAAGAAGCTGAACCCGAGTTAGACCCGAAAAAACACGTACGGTGCCACTTTCTGCCATCAAAAAGTGCTCTCAGCGGAAGCCTTTGGGTACACCTGAACTCCCTGGGGGAGCCTTTACGCAACCCCACACTCAACAGGACTCTGCGTCTTCACTCTTTCCTAACAACCCTAAACATAACCCTAACCGCAACAAGAAGCTGAACCCGAGTTAGACCCGAAAAAACACGTACGGTGCCACTTTCTGCCATCAAAAAGTGCTCTCAGCGGAAGCCTTTTGGTACACCTGAACTCCCTGGGGGAGCCTTTACGCAACCCCACACTCAACAGGACTCTGCGTCTTCACTCTTTCCTAACAACCCTAAACATAACCCTAACCGCAACAAGAAGCTGAACCCGAGTTAGACCCGAAAAAACACGTACGGTGCCACTTTCTGCCATCAAAAAGTGCTCTCAGCGGAAGCCTTTGGGTACACCTGAACTCCCTGGGGGAGCCTTTACGCAACCCCACACTCAACAGGACTCTGCGTCTTCACTCTTTCCTAACAACCCTAAACATAACCCTAACCGCAACAAGAAGCTGAACCCGAGTTAGACCCGAAAAAACACGTACGGTGCCACTTTCTGCCATCAAAAAGTGCTCTCAGCGGAAGCCTTTGGGTACACCTGAACTCCCTGGGGGAGCCTTTACGCAACCCCACACTCAACAGGACTCTGCGTCTTCACTCTTTCCTAACAACCCTAAACATAACCCTAACCGCAACAAGAAGCTGAACCCGAGTTAGACCCGAAAAAACACGTACGGTGCCACTTTCTGCCATCAAAAAGTGCTCTCAGCGGAAGCCTTTGGGTACACCTGAACTCCCTGGGGGAGCCTTTACGCAACCCCACACTCAACAGGACTCTGCGTCTTCACTCTTTCCTAACAACCCTAAACATAACCCTAACCGCAACAAGAAGCTGAACCCGAGTTAGACCCGAAAAAACACGTACGGTGCCACTTTCTGCCATCCAAAAGTGCTCTCAGCGGAAGCCTTTGGGTACACCTGAACTCCCTGGGGGAGCCTTTACGCAACCCCACACTCAACAGGACTCTGCGTCTTCACTCTTTCCTAACAACCCTAAACATAACCCTAACCGCAACAAGAAGCTGAACCCGAGTTAGACCCGAAAAAACACGTACGGTGCCACTTTCTGCCATCAAAAAGTGCTCTCAGCGGAAGCCTTTGGGTACACCTGAACTCCCTGGGGGAGCCTTTACGCAACCCCACACTCAACAGGACTCTGCGTCTTCACTCTTTCCTAACAACCCTAAACATAACCCTAACCGCAACAAGAAGCTGAACCCGAGTTAGACCCGAAAAAACACGTACGGTGCCACTTTCTGCCATCAAAAAGTGCTCTCAGCGGAAGCCTTTGGGTACACCTGAACTCCCTGGAGGAGCCTTTACGCAACCCCACACTCAACAGGACTCTGCGTCTTCACTCTTTCCTAACAACCCTAAACATAACCCTAACCGCAACAAGAAGCTGAACCCGAGTTAGACCCGAAAAAACACGTACGGTGCCACTTTCTGCCATCCAAAAGTGCTCTCAGCGGAAGCCTTTGGGTACACCTGAACTCCCTGGGGGAGCCTTTACACAACCCCACACTCAACAGGACTCTGCGTCTTCACTCTTTCCTAACAACCCTAAACATAACCCTAACCGCAACAAGAAGCTGAACCCGAGTTAGACCCGAAAAAACACGTACGGTGCCACTTTCTGCCATCAAAAAGTGCTCTCAGCGGAAGCCTTTGGGTACACCTGAACTCCCTGGGGGAGCCTTTACGCAACCCCACACTCAACAGGACTCTGCGTCTTCACTCTTTCCTAACAACCCTAAACATAACCCTAACCGGAACAAGAAGCTGAACCCGAGTTAGACCCGAAAAAACACGTACGGTGCCACTTTCTGCCATCAAAAAGTGCTCTCAGCGGAAGCCTTTGGGTACACCTGAACTCCCTGGGGGAGCCTTTACGCAACCCCACACTCAACAGGACTCTGCGTCTTCACTCTTTCCTAACAACCCTAAACATAACCCTAACCGCAACAAGAAGCTGAACCCGAGTTAGACCCGAAAAAACACGTACGGTGCCACTTTCTGCCATCAAAAAGTGCTCTCAGCGGAAGCCTTTGGGTACACCTGAACTCCCTGGGGGAGCCTTTACGCAACCCCACACTCAACAGGACTCTGAGTCTTCACTCTTTCCTAACAACCCTAAACATAACCCTAACCGGAACAAGAAGCTGAACCCGAGTTAGACCCGAAAAAACACGTACGGTGCCAATTTCTGCCGTCAAAAAGTGCTCTCAGCGGAAGCCTTTGGGTACACCTGAACTCCCTGGGGGAGCCTTTACGCAACCCCACACTCAACAGGACTCTGCGTCTTCACTCTTTCCTAACAACCCTAAACATAACCCTAACCACAACAAGAAGCTGAACCCGAGTTAGACCCGAAAAAACACGTACGGTGCCACTTTCTGCCATCAAAAAGTGCTCTCAGCGGAAGCCTTTGGGTACACCTGAACTCCCTGGGGGAGCCTTTACGCAACCCCACACTCAACAGGACTCTGCGTCTTCACTCTTTCCTAACAACCCTAAACATAACCCTAACCGCAACAAGAAGCTGAACCCGAGTTAGACCCGAAAAAACACGTACGGTGCCACTTTCTGCCATCAAAAAGTGCTCTCAGCGGAAGCCTTTGGGTACACCTGAACTCCCTGGGGGAGCCTTTACGCAACCCCACACTCAATAGGACTCTGCGTCTTCACTCTTTCCTAACAACCCTAAACATAACCCTAACCGCAACAAAAAGCTGAACCCGAGTTAGACCCGAAAAAACACGTACGGTGCCACTTTCTGCCATCAAAAAGTGCTCTCAGCGGAAGCCTTTGGGTACACCTGAACTCCCTGGGGGAGCCTTTACGCAACCCCACACTCAACAGGACTCTGCGTCTTCACTCTTTCCTAACAACCCTAAACATAACCCTAACCGCAACAAGAAGCTCAACCCGAGTTAGACCCGAAAAAACACGTACGGTGCCACTTTCTGCCATCAAAAAGTGCTCTCAGCGGAAGCCTTTTGGTACACCTGAACTCCCTGGGGGAGCCTTTACGCAACCCCACACTCAACAGGACTCTGCGTCTTCACTCTTTCCTAACAACCCTAAACATAACCCTAACCGCAACAAGAAGCTGAACCCGAGTTAGACCCGAAAAAACACGTACGGTGCCACTTTCTGCCATCAAAAAGTGCTCTCAGCGGAAGCTTTTGGGTACACCTGAACTCCCTGGGGGAGCCTTTACGCAACCCCACACTCAACAGGACTCTGCGTCTTCACTCTTTCCTAACAACCCTAAACATAACCCTAACCGCAACAAGAAGCTCAACCCGAGTTAGACCCGAAAAAACACGTACGGTGCCACTTTCTGCCATCAAAAAGTGCTCTCAGCGGAAGCCTTTGGGTACACCTGAACTCCCTGGGGGAGCCTTTACGCAACCCCACACTCAACAGGACTCTGCGTCTTCACTCTTTCCTAACAACCCTAAACATAACCCTAACCGCAACAAGAAGCTGAACCCGAGTTAGACCCGAAAAAACACGTACGGTGCCACTTTCTGCCATCAAAAAGTGCTCTCAGCGGAAGCCTTTGGGTACACCTGAACTCCCTGGGGGAGCCTTTACGCAACCCCACACTCAACAGGACTCTGCGTCTTCACTCTTTCCTAACAACCCTAAACATAACCCTAACCGGAACAAGAAGCTCAACCCGAGTTAGACCCGAAAAAACACGTACGGTGCCACTTTCTGCCATCAAAAAGTGCTCTCAGCGGAAGCCTTTGGGTACACCTGAACTCCCTGGGGGAGCCTTTACGCAACCCCACACTCAACAGGACTCTGCGTCTTCACTCTTTCCTAACAACCCTAAACATAACCCTAACCGCAACAAGAAGCTGAACCCGAGTTAGACCCGAAAAAACACGTACGGTGCCACTTTCTGCCATCAAAAAGTGCTCTCAGCGGAAGCCTTTGGGTACACCTGAACTCCCTGGGGGAGCCTTTACGCAACCCCACACTCAACAGGACTCTGCGTCTTCACTCTTTCCTAACAACCCTAAACATAACCCTAACCGCAACAAGAAGCTGAACCCGAGTTAGACCCGAAAAAACACGTACGGTGCCACTTTCTGCCATCAAAAAGTGCTCTCAGCGGAAGCCTTTGGGTACACCTGAACTCCCTGGAGGAGCCTTTACGCAACCCCACACTCAACAGGACTCTGCGTCTTCACTCTTTCCTAACAACCCTAAACATAACCCTAACCGCAACAAGAAGCTGAACCCGAGTTAGACCCGAAAAAACACGTACGGTGCCACTTTCTGCCATCAAAAAGTGCTCTCAGCGGAAGCCTTTGGGTACACCTGAACTCCCTGGGGGAGCCTTTACGCAACCCCACACTCAACAGGACTCTGCGTCTTCACTCTTTCCTAACAACCCTAAACATAACCCTAACCGCAACAAGAAGCTGAACCCGAGTTAGACCCGAAAAAACACGTACGGTGCCACTTTCTGCCATCAAAAAGTGCTCTCAGCGGAAGCCTTTGGGTACACCTGAACTCCCTGGGGGAGCCTTTACGCAACCCCACACTCAACAGGACTCTGCGTCTTCACTCTTTCCTAACAACCCTAAACATAACCCTAACCGGAACAAGAAGCTGAACCCGAGTTAGACCCGAAAAAACACGTACGGTGCCACTTTCTGCCATCAAAAAGTGCTCTCAGCGGAAGCCTTTGGGTACACCTGAACTCCCTGGGGGAGCCTTTACGCAACCCCACACTCAACAGGACTCTGCGTCTTCACTCTTTCCTAACAACCCTAAACATAACCCTAACCGCAACAAGAAGCTGAACCCGAGTTAGACCCGAAAAAACACGTACGGTGCCACTTTCTGCCATCCAAAAGTGCTCTCAGCGGAAGCCTTTGGGTACACCTGAACTCCCTGGGGGAGCCTTTACGCAACCCCACACTCAACAGGACTCTGCGTCTTCACTCTTTCCTAACAACCCTAAACATAACCCTAACCGCAACAAGAAGCTGAACCCGAGTTAGACCCGAAAAAACACGTACGGTGCCACTTTCTGCCATCAAAAAGTGCTCTCAGCGGAAGCCTTTGGGTACACCTGAACTCCCTGGGGGAGCCTTTACGCAACCCCACACTCAACAGGACTCTGCGTCTTCACTCTTTCCTAACAACCCTAAACATAACCCTAACCGCAACAAGAAGCTGAACCCGAGTTAGACCCGAAAAAACACGTACGGTGCCACTTTCTGCCATCCAAAAGTGCTCTCAGCGGAAGCCTTTGGGTACACCTGAACTCCCTGGGGGAGCCTTTACGCAACCCCACACTCAACAGGACTCTGCGTCTTCACTCTTTCCTAACAACCCTAAACATAACCCTAACCGCAACAAGAAGCTGAACCCGAGTTAGACCCGAAAAAACACATACGGTGCCACTTTCTGCCATCAAAAAGTGCTCTCAGCGGAAGCCTTTGGGTACACCTGAACTCCCTGGGGGAGCCTTTACGCAACCCCACACTCAACAGGACTCTGCGTCTTCACTCTTTCCTAACAACCCTAAACATAACCCTAACCGGAACAAGAAGCTCAACCCGAGTTAGACCCGAAAAAACACGTACGGTGCCACTTTCTGCCGTCAAAAAGTGCTCTCAGCGGAAGCCTTTAGGTACACCTGAACTCCCTGGGGGAGCCTTTACGCAACCCCACACTCAACAGGACTCTGCGTCTTCACTCTTTCCTAACAACCCTAAACATAACCCTAACCGCAACAAGAAGCTGAACCCGAGTTAGACCCGAAAAAACACGTACGGTGCCACTTTCTGCCATCAAAAAGTGCTCTCAGCGGAAGCCTTTGGGTACACTTGAACTCCCTGGGGGAGCCTTTACGCAACCCCACACTCAACAGGACTCTGCGTCTTCACTCTTTCCTAACAACCCTAAACATAACCCTAACCGGAACAAGAAGCTGAACCCGAGTTAGACCCGAAAAAACACGTACGGTGCCACTTTCTGCCATCAAAAAGTGCTCTCAGCGGAAGCCTTTGGGTACACCTGAACTCCCTGGGGGAGCCTTTACGCAACCCCACACTCAACAGGACTCTGCGTCTTCACTCTTTCCTAACAACCCTAAACATAACCCTAACCGCAACAAGAAGCTGAACCCGAGTTAGACCCGAAAAAACACGTACGGTGCCACTTTCTGCCATCCAAAAGTGCTCTCAGCGGAAGCCTTTGGGTACACCTGAACTCCCTGGGGGAGCCTTTACGCAACCGCACACTCAACAGGACTCTGCGTCTTCACTCTTTCCTAACAACCCTAAACATAACCCTAACCGCAACAAGAAGCTGAACCCGAGTTAGACCCGAAAAAACACGTACGGTGCCACTTTCTGCCATCAAAAAGTGCTCTCAGCGGAAGCCTTTGGGTACACCTGAACTCCCTGGGGGAGCCTTTACGCAACCCCACACTCAACAGGACTCTGCGTCTTCACTCTTTCCTAACAACCCTAAACATAACCCTAACCGCAACAAGAAGCTGAACCCGAGTTAGACCCGAAAAAACACGTACGGTGCCACTTTCTGCCATCAAAAAGTGCTCTCAGCGGAAGCCTTTGGGTACACCTGAACTCCCTGGGGGAGCCTTTACGCAACCCCACACTCAACAGGACTCTGCGTCTTCACTCTTTCCTAACAACCCTAAACATAACCCTAACCGCAACAAGAAGCTGAACCCGAGTTAGACCCGAAAAAACACGTACGGTGCCACTTTCTGCCATCAAAAAGTGCTCTCAGCGGAAGCCTTTAGGTACACCTGAACTCCCTGGGGGAGCCTTTACGCAACCCCACACTCAACAGGACTCTGCGTCTTCACTCTTTCCTAACAACCCTAAACATAACCCTAACCGCAACAAGAAGCTGAACCCGAGTTAGACCCGAAAAAACACGTACGGTGCATCTTTCTGCCATCCAAAAGTGCTCTCAGCGGAAGCCTTTGGGTACACCTGAACTCCCTGGGGGAGCCTTTACGCAACCCCACACTCAACAGGACTCTGCGTCTTCACTCTTTCCTAACAACCCTAAACATATCCCTAACCGCAACAAGAAGCTCAACCCGAGTTAGACCCGAAAAAACACGTACGGTGCCACTTTCTGCCATCAAAAAGTGCTCTCAGCGGAAGCCTTTGGGTACACCTGAACTCCCTGGGGGAGCCTTTACGCAACCCCACACTCAACAGGACTCTGAGTCTTCACTCTTTCCTAACAACCCTAAACATAACCCTAACCGGAACAAGAAGCTCAACCCGAGTTAGACCCGAAAAAACACGTACGGTGCCACTTTCTGCCATCAAAAAGTGTTCTCAGCGGAAGCCTTTGGGTACACCTGAACTCCCTGGGGGAGCCTTTACGCAACCCCACACTCAACAGGACTCTGCGTCTTCACTCTTTCCTAACAACCCTAAACATAACCCTAACCGCAACAAGAAGCTGAACCCGAGTTAGACCCGAAAAAACACGTACGGTGCCACTTTCTGCCATCAAAAGGTGCTCTCAGCGGAAGCCTTTGGGTACACCTGAACTCCCTGGGGGAGCCTTTACGCAACCCCACACTCAACAGGACTCTGCGTCTTCACTCTTTCCTAACAACCCTAAACATAACCCTAACCGCAACAAGAAGCTGAACCCGAGTTAGACCCGAAAAAACACGTACGGTGCCACTTTCTGCCATCCAAAAGTGCTCTCAGCGGAAGCCTTTGGGTACACCTGAACTCCCTGGGGGAGCCTTTACGCAACCCCACACTCAACAGGACTCTGCGTCTTCACTCTTTCCTAACAACCCTAAACATAACCCTAACCGCAACAAGAAGCTGAACCCGAGTTAGACCCGAAAAAACACGTACGGTGCCACTTTCTGCCATCAAAAAGTGCTCTCAGCGGAAGCCTTTGGGTACACCTGAACTCCCTGGAGGAGCCTTTACGCAACCCCACACTCAACAGGACTCTGCGTCTTCACTCTTTCCTAACAACCCTAAACATAACCCTAACCGCAACAAGAAGCTGAACCCGAGTTAGACCCGAAAAAACACGTACGGTGCCACTTTCTGCCATCAAAAAGTGCTCTCAGCGGAAGCCTTTGGGTACACCTGAACTCCCTGGGGGAGCCTTTACGCAACCCCACACTCAACAGGACTCTGCGTCTTCACTCTTTCCTAACAACCCTAAACATATCCCTAACCGCAACAAGAAGCTGAACCCGAGTTAGACCCGAAAAAACACGTACGGTGCCACTTTCTGCCATCAAAAAGTGCTCTCAGCGGAAGCCTTTGGGTACACCTGAACTCCCTGGGGGAGCCTTTACGCAACCCCACACTCAACAGGACTCTGAGTCTTCACTCTTTCCTAACAACCCTAAACATAACCCTAACCGCAACAAGAAGCACAACCCGAGTTAGACCCGAAAAAACACGTACGGTGCCACTTTCTGCCATCAAAAAGTGCTCTCAGCGGAAGCCTTTGGGTACACCTGAACTCCCTGGGGGAGCCTTTACGCAACCCCACACTCAACAGGACTCTCCGTCTTCACTCTTTCCTAACAACCCTAAACATAACCCTAACCGGAACAAGAAGCTCAACCCGAGTTAGACCCGAAAAAACACGTACGGTGCCACTTTCTGCCGTCAAAAAGTGCTCTCAGCGGAAGCCTTTAGGTACACCTGAACTCCCTGGGGGAGCCTTTACGCAACCCCACACTCAACAGGACTCTGCGTCTTCACTCTTTCCTAACAACCCTAAACATAACCCTAACCGCAACAAGAAGCTGAACCCGAGTTAGACCCGAAAAAACACGTACGGTGCCACTTTCTGCCATCCAAAAGTGCTCTCAGCGGAAGCCTTTGGGTACACCTGAACTCCCTGGGGGAGCCTTTACGCAACCCCACACTCAACAGGACTCTGCGTCTTCACTCTTTCCTAACAACCCTAAACATAACCCTAACCGCAACAAGAAGCTGAACCCGAGTTAGACCCGAAAAAACACGTACGGTGCCACTTTCTGCCATCCAAAAGTGCTCTCAGCGGAAGCCTTTGGGTACACCTGAACTCCCTGGGGGAGCCTTTACGCAACCCCACACTCAACAGGACTCTGCGTCTTCACTCTTTCCTAACAACCCTAAACATAACCCTAACCGCAACAAGAAGCTGAACCCGAGTTAGACCCGAAAACACACGTACGGTGCCACTTTCTGCCATCAAAAAGTGCTCTCAGCGGAAGCCTTTGGGTACACCTGAACTCCCTGGGGGAGCCTTTACGCAACCCCACACTCAACAGGACTCTGCGTCTTCACTCTTTCCTAACAACCCTAAACATAACCCTAACCGCAACAAGAAGCTGAACCCGAGTTAGACCCGAAAAAACACGTACGGTGCCACTTTCTGCCATCAAAAAGTGCTCTCAGCGGAAGCCTTTGGGTACACCTGAACTCCCTGGGGGAGCCTTTACGCAACCCCACACTCAACAGGACTCTGCGTCTTCACTCTTTCCTAACAACCCTAAACATAACCCTAACCGGAACAAGAAGCTCAACCCGAGTTAGACCCGAAAAAACACGTACGGTGCCACTTTCTGCCGTCAAAAAGTGCTCTCAGCGGAAGCCTTTAGGTACACCTGAACTCCCTGGGGGAGCCTTTACGCAACCCCACACTCAACAGGACTCTGCGTCTTCACTCTTTCCTAACAACCCTAAACATAACCCTAACCGCAACAAGAAGCTGAACCCGAGTTAGACCCGAAAAAACACGTACGGTGCCACTTTCTGCCATCCAAAAGTGCTCTCAGCGGAAGCCTTTGGGTACACCTGAACTCCCTGGGGGAGCCTTTACGCAACCCCACACTCAACAGGACTCTGCGTCTTCACTCTTTCCTAACAACCCTAAACATAACCCTAACCGCAACAAGAAGCTGAACCCGAGTTAGACCCGAAAAAACACGTACGGTGCCACTTTCTGCCATCCAAAAGTGCTCTCAGCGGAAGCCTTTGGGTACACCTGAACTCCCTGGGGGAGCCTTTACGCAACCCCACACTCAACAGGACTCTGCGTCTTCACTCTTTCCTAACAACCCTAAACATAACCCTAACCGCAACAAGAAGCTGAACCCGAGTTAGACCCGAAAAAACACGTACGGTGCCACTTTCTGCCATCAAAAAGTGCTCTCAGCGGAAGCCTTTGGGTACACCTGAACTCCCTGGGGGAGCCTTTACGCAACCCCACACTCAACAGGACTCTGCGTCTTCACTCTTTCCTAACAACCCTAAACATAACCCTAACCGCAACAAGAAGCTGAACCCGAGTTAGACCCGAAAAAACACGTACGGTGCCACTTTCTGCCATCCAAAAGTGCTCTCAGCGGAAGCCTTTGGGTACACCTGAACTCCCTGGGGGAGCCTTTACGCAACCCCACACTCAACAGGACTCTGCGTCTTCACTCTTTCCTAACAACCCTAAACATAACCCTAACCGCAACAAGAAGCTGAACTCGAGTTAGACCCGAAAAAACACGTACGGTGCCACTTTCTGCCATCAAAAAGTGCTCTCAGCGGAAGCCTTTGGGTACACCTGAACTCCCTGGGGGAGCCTTTACGCAACCCCACACTCAACAGGACTCTGCGTCTTCACTCTTTCCTAACAACCCTAAACATAACCCTAACCGCAACAAGAAGCTGAACCCGAGTTAGACCCGAAAAAACACGTACGGTGCCACTTTCTGCCATCAAAAAGTGCTCTCAGCGGAAGCCTTTGGGTACACCTGAACTCCCTGGGGGAGCCTTTACGCAACCCCACACTCAACAGGACTCTGCGTCTTCACTCTTTCCTAACAACCCTAAACATAACCCTAACCGGAACAAGAAGCTCAACCCGAGTTAGACCCGAAAAAACACGTACGGTGCCACTTTCTGCCGTCAAAAAGTGCTCTCAGCGGAAGCCTTTAGGTACACCTGAACTCCCTGGGGGAGCCTTTACGCAACCCCACACTCAACAGGACTCTGCGTCTTCACTCTTTCCTAACAACCCTAAACATAACCCTAACCGCAACAAGAAGCTGAACCCGAGTTAGACCCGAAAAAACACGTACGGTGCCACTTTCTGCCATCCAAAAGTGCTCTCAGCGGAAGCCTTTGGGTACACCTGAACTCCCTGGGGGAGCCTTTACGCAACCCCACACTCAACAGGACTCTGCGTCTTCACTCTTTCCTAACAACCCTAAACATAACCCTAACCGCAACAAGAAGCTGAACCCGAGTTAGACCCGAAAAAACACGTACGGTGCCACTTTCTGCCATCCAAAAGTGCTCTCAGCGGAAGCCTTTGGGTACACCTGAACTCCCTGGGGGAGCCTTTACGCAACCCCACACTCAACAGGACTCTGCGTCTTCACTCTTTCCTAACAACCCTAAACATAACCCTAACCGCAACAAGAAGCTGAACCCGAGTTAGACCCGAAAAAACACGTACGGTGCCACTTTCTGCCATCCAAAAGTGCTCTCAGCGGAAGCCTTTGGGTACACCTGAACTCCCTGGGGGAGCCTTTACGCAACCCCACACTCAACAGGACTCTGCGTCTTCACTCTTTCCTAACAACCCTAAACATATCCCTAACCGCAACAAGAAGCTGAACCCGAGTTAGACCCGAAAAAACACGTACGGTGCCACTTTCTGCCATCAAAAAGTGCTCTCAACGGAAGCCTTTGGGTACACCTGAACTCCCTGGGGGAGCCTTTACGCAACCCCACACTCAACAGGACTCTGCGTCTTCACTCTTTCCTAACAACCCTAAACATAACCCTAACCGCAACAAGAAGCTGAACCCGAGTTAGACCCGAAAAAACACGTACGGTGCCACTTTCTGCCATCAAAAAGTGCTCTCAGCGGACGCCTTTGGGTACACCTGAACTCCCTGGAGGAGCCTTTACGCAACCCCACACTCAACAGGACTCTGCGTCTTCACTCTTTCCTAACAACCCTAAACATAACCCTAACAGGACCAAGAAGCTGAACCCGATTTAGACCCGAAAAAACACGTACGGTGCCACTTTCTGCCATCCAAAAGTGCTCTCAGCGGAAGCCTTTGGGTACACCTGAACTCCCTGGGGGAGCCTTTACGCAACCCCACACTCAACAGGACTCTGCGTCTTCACTCTTTCCTAACAACCCTAAACATAACCCTAACCGCAACAAGAAGCTCAACCCGAGTTAGACCCGAAAAAACACGTACGGTGCCACTTTCTGCCATCAAAAAGTGCTCTCAGCGGAAGCCTTTGGGTACACCTGAACTCCCTGGGGGAGCCTTTACGCAACCCCACACTCAACAGGACTCTGCGTCTTCACTCTTTCCTAACAACCCTAAACATAACCCTAACCGCAACAAGAAGCTCAACCCGAGTTAGACCCGAAAAAACACGTACGGTGCCACTTTCTGCCATCCAAAAGTGCTCTCAGCGGAAGCCTTTGGGTACACCTGAACTCCCTGGGGGAGCCTTTACGCAACCCCACACTCAACAGGACTCTGCGTCTTCACTCTTTCCTAACAACCCTAAACATAACCCTAACCGCAACAAGAAGCTGAACCCGAGTTAGACCCGAAAAAACACGTACGGTGCCACTTTCTGCCATCCAAAAGTGCTCTCAGCGGAAGCCTTTGGGTACACCTGAACTCCCTGGGGGAGCCTTTACGCAACCCCACACTCAACAGGACTCTGCGTCTTCACTCTTTCCTAACAACCCTAAACATATCCCTAACCGCAACAAGAAGCTGAACCCGAGTTAGACCCAAAAAAACACGTACGGTGCCACTTTCTGCCATCAAAAAGTGCTCTCAGCGGAAGCCTTTGGGTACACCTGAACTCCCTGGGGGAGCCTTTACGCAACCCCACACTCAACAGGACTCTGAGTCTTCACTCTTTCCTAACAACCCTAAACATAACCCTAACCGCAACAAGAAGCTCAACCCGAGTTAGACCCGAAAAAACATGTACGGTGCCACTTTCTGCCATCAAAAAGTGCTCTCAGCGGAAGCCTTTGGGTACACCTGAACTCCCTGGGGGAGCCTTTACGCAACCCCACACTCAACAGGACTCTGCGTCTTCACTCTTTCCTAACAACCCTAAACATAACCCTAACCGCAACAAGAAGCTGAACCCGAGTTAGACCCGAAAAAACACGTACGGTGCCACTTTCTGCCATCAAAAAGTGCTCTCAACGGAAGCCTTTGGGTACACCTGAACTCCCTGGGGGAGCCTTTACGCAACCCCACACTCAACAGGACTCTGCGTCTTCACTCTTTCCTAACAACCCTAAACATAACCCTAACCGCAACAAGAAGCTGAACCCGAGTTAGACCCGAAAAAACACGTACGGTGCCACTTTCTGCCATCAAAAAGTGCTCTCAGCGGAAGCCTTTGGGTACACCTGAACTCCCTGGAGGAGCCTTTACGCAACCCCACACTCAACAGGACTCTGCGTCTTCACTCTTTCCTAACAACCCTAAACATAACCCTAACAGGACCAAGAAGCTGAACCCGAGTTAGACCCGAAAAAACACGTACGGTGCCACTTTCTGCCATCAAAAAGTGCTCTCAGCGGAAGCCTTTGGGTACACCTGAACTCCCTGGGGGAGCCTTTACGCAACCCCACACTCAACAGGACTCTGCGTCTTCACTCTTTCCTAACAACCCGAAACATAACCCTAACCGCAACAAGAAGCTGAACCCGAGTTAGACCCGAAAAAACACGTACGGTGCCACTTTCTGCCATCCAAAAGTGCTCTCAGCGGAAGCCTTTGGGTACACCTGAACTCCCTGGGGGAGCCTTTACGCAACCCCACACTCAACAGGACTCTGCGTCTTCACTCTTTCCTAACAACCCTAAACATAACCCTAACCGCAACAAGAAGCTGAACCCGAGTTAGACCCGAAAAAACACGTACGGTGCCACTTTCTGCCATCCAAAAGTGCTCTCAGCGGAAGCCTTTGGGTACACCTGAACTCCCTGGGGGAGCCTTTACGCAACCCCACACTCAACAGGACTCTGCGTCTTCACTCTTTCCTAACAACCCTAAACATAACCCTAACCGCAACAAGAAGCTGAACCCGAGTTAGACCCGAAAAAACACGTACGGTGCCACTTTCTGCCATCCAAAAGTGCTCTCAGCGGAAGCCTTTGGGTACACCTGAACTCCCTGGGGGAGCCTTTACGCAACCCCACACTCAACAGGACTCTGCGTCTTCACTCTTTCCTAACAACCCTAAACATAACCCTAACCGCAACAAGAAGCTGAACCCGAGTTAGACCCGAAAAAACACGTACGGTGCCACTTTCTGCCATCCAAAAGTGCTCTCAGCGGAAGCCTTTGGGTACACCTGAACTCCCTGGGGGAGCCTTTACGCAACCCCACACTCAACAGGACTCTGCGTCTTCACTCTTTCCTAACAACCCTAAACATAACCCTAACCGGAACAAGAAGCTGAACCCGAGTTAGACCCGAAAAAACACGTACGGTGCCACTTTCTGCCATCAAAAAGTGCTCTCAGCGGAAGCCTTTAGGTACACCTGAACTCCCTGGGGGAGCCTTTACGCAACCCCACACTCAACAGGACTCTGCGTCTTCACTCTTTCCTAACAACCCTAAACATAACCCTAACCGCAACAAGAAGCTGAACCCGAGTTAGACCCGAAAAAACACGTACGGTGCCACTTTCTGCCATCCAAAAGTGCTCTCAGCGGAAGCCTTTGGGTACACCTGAACTCCCTGGGGGAGCCTTTACGCAACCCCACACTCAACAGGACTCTGCGTCTTCACTCTTTCCTAACAACCCTAAACATATCCCTAACCGCAACAAGAAGCTGAACCCGAGTTAGACCCGAAAAAACACGTACGGTGCCACTTTCTGCCATCAAAAAGTGCTCTCAGCGGAAGCCTTTGGGTACACCTGAACTCCCTGGGGGAGCCTTTACGCAACCCCACACTCAACAGGACTCTGAGTCTTCACTCTTTCCTAACAACCCTAAACATAACCCTAACCGGAACAAGAAGCTCAACCCGAGTTAGACCCGAAAAAACACGTACGGTGCCACTTTCTGCCATCCAAAAGTGCTCTCAGCGGAAGCCTTTGGGTACACATGAACTCCCTGGGGGAGCCTTTACGCAACCCCACACTCAACAGGACTCTGCGTCTTCACTCTTTCCTAACAACCCTAAACATAACCCTAACCGCAACAAGAAGCTCAACCCGAGTTAGACCCGAAAAAACACGTACGGTGCCACTTTCTGCCATCCAAAAGTGCTCTCAGCGGAAGCCTTTGGGTACACCTGAACTCCCTGGGGGAGCCTTTACGCAACCCCACACTCAACAGGACTCTGCGTCTTCACTCTTTCCTAACAACCCTAAACATAACCCTAACCGGAACAAGAAGCTGAACCCGAGTTAGACCCGAAAAAACACGTACGGTGCCACTTTCTGCCATCAAAAAGTGCTCTCAGCGGAAGCCTTTAGGTACACCTGAACTCCCTGGGGGAGCCTTTACGCAACCCCACACTCAACAGGACTCTGCGTCTTCACTCTTTCCTAACAACCCTAAACATAACCCTAACCGCAACAAGAAGCTGAACCCGAGTTAGACCCGAAAAAACACGTACGGTGCCACTTTCTGCCATCCAAAAGTGCTCTCAGCGGAAGCCTTTGGGTACACCTGAACTCCCTGGGGGAGCCTTTACGCAACCCCACACTCAACAGGACTCTGCGTCTTCACTCTTTCCTAACAACCCTAAACATATCCCTAACCGCAACAAGAAGCTGAACCCGAGTTAGACCCGAAAAAACACGTACGGTGCCACTTTCTGCCATCAAAAAGTGCTCTCAGCGGAAGCCTTTGGGTACACCTGAACTCCCTGGGGGAGCCTTTACGCAACCCCACACTCAACAGGACTCTGAGTCTTCACTCTTTCCTAACAACCCTAAACATAACCCTAACCGGAACAAGAAGCTCAACCCGAGTTAGACCCGAAAAAACACGTACGGTGCCACTTTCTGCCATCCAAAAGTGCTCTCAGCGGAAGCCTTTGGGTACACATGAACTCCCTGGGGGAGCCTTTACGCAACCCCACACTCAACAGGACTCTGCGTCTTCACTCTTTCCTAACAACCCTAAACATAACCCTAACCGCAACAAGAAGCTGAACCCGAGTTAGACCCGAAAAAACACGTACGGTGCCACTTTCTGCCATCAAAAAGTGCTCTCAGCGGAAGCCTTTGGGTACACCTGAACTCCCTGGGGGAGCCTTTACGCAACCCCACACTCAACAGGACTCTGCGTCTTCACTCTTTCCTAACAACCCTAAACATAACCCTAACCGCAACAAGAAGCTGAACCCGAGTTAGACCCGAAAAAACACGTACGGTGCCACTTTCTGCCATCAAAAAGTGCTCTCAGCGGAAGCCTTTGGGTACACCTGAACTCCCTGGGGGAGCCTTTACGCAACCCCACACTCAACAGGACTCTGCGTCTTCACTCTTTCCTAACAACCCTAAACATAACCCTAACCGCAACAAGAAGCTGAACCCGAGTTAGACCCGAAAAAACACGTACGGTGCCACTTTCTGCCATCAAAAAGTGCTCTCAGCGGAAGCCTTTGGGTACACCTGAACTCCCTGGGGGAGCCTTTACGCAACCCCACACTCAACAGGACTCTGCGTCTTCACTCTTTCCTAACAACCCTAAACATAACCCTAACCGCAACAAGAAGCTGAACCCGAGTTAGACCCGAAAAAACACGTACGGTGCCACTTTCTGCCATCCAAAAGTGCTCTCAGCGGAAGCCTTTGGGTACACCTGAACTCCCTGGGGGAGCCTTTACGCAACCCCACACTCAACAGGACTCTGCGTCTTCACTCTTTCCTAACAACCCTAAACATAACCCTAACCGCAACAAGAAGCTGAACCCGAGTTAGACCCGAAAAAACACGTACGGTGCCACTTTCTGCCATCCAAAAGTGCTCTCAGCGGAAGCCTTTGGGTACACCTGAACTCCCTGGGGGAGCCTTTACGCAACCCCACACTCAACAGGACTCTGCGTCTTCACTCTTTCCTAACAACCCTAAACATAACCCTAACCGCAACAAGAAGCTGAACCCGAGTTAGACCCGAAAAAACACGTACGGTGCCACTTTCTGCCATCAAAAAGTGCTCTCAGCGGAAGCCTTTGGGTACACCTGAACTCCCTGGGGGAGCCTTTACGCAACCCCACACTCAACAGGACTCTGCGTCTTCACTCTTTCCTAACAACCCTAAACATAACCCTAACCGCAACAAGAAGCTGAACCCGAGTTAGACCCGAAAAAACACGTACGGTGCCACTTTCTGCCGTCAAAAAGTGCTCTCAGCGGAAGCCTTTAGGTACACCTGAACTCCCTGGGGGAGCCTTTACGCAACCCCACACTCAACAGGACTCTGCGTCTTCACTCTTTCCTAACAACCCTAAACATAACCCTAACCGCAACAAGAAGCTCAACCCGAGTTAGACCCGAAAAAACATGTACGGTGCCACTTTCTGCCATCAAAAAGTGCTCTCAGCGGAAGCCTTTGGGTACACCTGAACTCCCTGGGGGAGCCTTTACGCAACCCCACACTCAACAGGACTCTGCGTCTTCACTCTTTCCTAACAACCCTAAACATAACCCTAACCGCAACAAGAAGCTGAACCCGAGTTAGACCCGAAAAAACACGTACGGTGCCACTTTCTGCCATCAAAAAGTGCTCTCAACGGAAGCCTTTGGGTACACCTGAACTCCCTGGGGGAGCCTTTACGCAACCCCACACTCAACAGGACTCTGCGTCTTCACTCTTTCCTAACAACCCTAAACATAACCCTAACCGCAACAAGAAGCTGAACCCGAGTTAGACCCGAAAAAACACGTACGGTGCCACTTTCTGCCATCAAAAAGTGCTCTCAGCGGAAGCCTTTGGGTACACCTGAACTCCCTGGAGGAGCCTTTACGCAACCCCACACTCAACAGGACTCTGCGTCTTCACTCTTTCCTAACAACCCTAAACATAACCCTAACAGGACCAAGAAGCTGAACCCGAGTTAGACCCGAAAAAACACGTACGGTGCCACTTTCTGCCATCAAAAAGTGCTCTCAGCGGAAGCCTTTGGGTACACCTGAACTCCCTGGGGGAGCCTTTACGCAACCCCACACTCAACAGGACTCTGCGTCTTCACTCTTTCCTAACAACCCGAAACATAACCCTAACCGCAACAAGAAGCTGAACCCGAGTTAGACCCGAAAAAACACGTACGGTGCCACTTTCTGCCATCCAAAAGTGCTCTCAGCGGAAGCCTTTGGGTACACCTGAACTCCCTGGGGGAGCCTTTACGCAACCCCACACTCAACAGGACTCTGCGTCTTCACTCTTTCCTAACAACCCTAAACATAACCCTAACCGCAACAAGAAGCTGAACCCGAGTTAGACCCGAAAAAACACGTACGGTGCCACTTTCTGCCATCAAAAAGTGCTCTCAGCGGAAGCCTTTGGGTACACCTGAACTCCCTGGGGGAGCCTTTACGCAACCCCACACTCAACAGGACTCTGCGTCTTCACTCTTTCCTAACAACCCTAAACATAACCCTAACCGCAACAAGAAGCTGAACCCGAGTTAGACCCGAAAAAACACGTACGGTGCCACTTTCTGCCATCCAAAAGTGCTCTCAGCGGAAGCCTTTGGGTACACCTGAACTCCCTGGGGGAGCCTTTACGCAACCCCACACTCAACAGGACTCTGCGTCTTCACTCTTTCCTAACAACCCTAAACATAACCCTAACCGCAACAAGAAGCTCAACCCGAGTTAGACCCGAAAAAACACGTACGGTGCCACTTTCTGCCATCAAAAAGTGCTCTCAGCGGAAGCCTTTGGGTACACCTGAACTCCCTGGGGGAGCCTTTACGCAACCCCACACTCAACAGGACTCTGCGTCTTCACTCTTTCCTAACAACCCTAAACATAACCCTAACCGGAACAAGAAGCTGAACCCGAGTTAGACCCGAAAAAACACGTACGGTGCCACTTTCTGCCATCCAAAAGTGCTCTCAGCGGAAGCCTTTGGGTACACCTGAACTCCCTGGGGGAGCCTTTACGCAACCCCACACTCAACAGGACTCTGCGTCTTCACTCTTTCCTAACAACCCTAAACATATCCCTAACCGCAACAAGAAGCTGAACCCGAGTTAGACCCGAAAAAACACGTACGGTGCCACTTTCTGCCATCAAAAAGTGCTCTCAGCGGAAGCCTTTGGGTACACCTGAACTCCCTGGGGGAGCCTTTACGCAACCCCACACTCAACAGGACTCTGAGTCTTCACTCTTTCCTAACAACCCTAAACATAACCCTAACCGGAACAAGAAGCTCAACCCGAGTTAGACCCGAAAAAACACGTACGGTGCCACTTTCTGCCATCCAAAAGTGCTCTCAGCGGAAGCCTTTGGGTACACCTGAACTCCCTGGGGGAGCCTTTACGCAACCCCACACTCAACAGGACTCTGCGTCTTCACTCTTTCCTAACAACCCTAAACATAACCCTAACCGCAACAAGAAGCTGAACCCGAGTTAGACCCGAAAAAACACGTACGGTGCCACTTTCTGCCATCCAAAAGTGCTCTCAGCGGAAGCCTTTGGGTACACCTGAACTCCCTGGGGGAGCCTTTACGCAACCCCACACTCAACAGGACTCTGCGTCTTCACTCTTTCCTAACAACCCTAAACATAACCCTAACCGCAACAAGAAGCTGAACCCGAGTTAGACCCGAAAAAACACGTACGGTGCCACTTTCTGCCATCAAAAAGTGCTCTCAGCGGAAGCCTTTGGGTACACCTGAACTCCCTGGGGGAGCCTTTACGCAACCCCACACTCAACAGGACTCTGCGTCTTCACTCTTTCCTAACAACCCTAAACATAACCCTAACCGCAACAAGAAGCTGAACCCGAGTTAGACCCGAAAAAACACGTACGGTGCCACTTTCTGCCATCAAAAAGTGCTCTCAGCGGAAGCCTTTGGGTACACCTGAACTCCCTGGGGGAGCCTTTACGCAACCCCACACTCAACAGGACTCTGCGTCTTCACTCTTTCCTAACAACCCTAAACATAACCCTAACCGCAACAAGAAGCTGAACCCGAGTTAGACCCGAAAAAACACGTACGGTGCCACTTTCTGCCATCAAAAAGTGCTCTCAGCGGAAGCCTTTGGGTACACCTGAACTCCCTGGGGGAGCCTTTACGCAACCCCACACTCAACAGGACTCTGCGTCTTCACTCTTTCCTAACAACCCTAAACATAACCCTAACCGCAACAAGAAGCTGAACCCGAGTTAGACCCGAAAAAACACGTACGGTGCCACTTTCTGCCATCCAAAAGTGCTCTCAGCGGAAGCCTTTGGGTACACCTGAACTCCCTGGGGGAGCCTTTACGCAACCCCACACTCAACAGGACTCTGCGTCTTCACTCTTTCCTAACAACCCTAAACATAACCCTAACCGCAACAAGAAGCTGAACCCGAGTTAGACCCGAAAAAACACGTACGGTGCCACTTTCTGCCATCCAAAAGTGCTCTCAGCGGAAGCCTTTGGGTACACCTGAACTCCCTGGGGGAGCCTTTACGCAACCCCACACTCAACAGGACTCTGCGTCTTCACTCTTTCCTAACAACCCTAAACATAACCCTAACCGCAACAAGAAGCTGAACCCGAGTTAGACCCGAAAAAACACGTACGGTGCCACTTTCTGCCGTCAAAAAGTGCTCTCAGCGGAAGCCTTTAGGTACACCTGAACTCCCTGGGGGAGCCTTTACGCAACCCCACACTCAACAGGACTCTGCGTCTTCACTCTTTCCTAACAACCCTAAACATAACCCTAACCGCAACAAGAAGCTGAACCCGAGTTAGACCCGAAAAAACACGTACGGTGCCACTTTCTGCCATCCAAAAGTGCTCTCAGCGGAAGCCTTTGGGTACACCTGAACTCCCTGGGGGAGCCTTTACGCAACCCCACACTCAACAGGACTCTGCGTCTTCACTCTTTCCTAACAACCCTAAACATATCCCTAACCGCAACAAGAAGCTGAACCCGAGTTAGACCCGAAAAAACACGTACGGTGCCACTTTCTGCCATTCAAAAGTGCTCTCAGCGGAAGCCTTTGGGTACACCTGAACTCCCTGGGGGAGCCTTTACGCAACCCCACACTCAACAGGACTCTGCGTCTTCACTCTTTCCTAACAACCCTAAACATAACCCTAACCGGAACAAGAAGCTCAACCCGAGTTAGACCCGAAAAAACACGTACGGTGCCACTTTCTGCCATCAAAAAGTGCTCTCAGCGGAAGCCTTTGGGTACACCTGAACTCCCTGGGGGAGCCTTTACGCAACCCCACACTCAACAGGACTCTGCGTCTTCACTCTTTCCTAACAACCCTAAACATAACCCTAACCGCAACAAGAAGCTGAACCCGAGTTAGACCCGAAAAAACACGTACGGTGCCACTTTCTGCCATCAAAAGGTGCTCTCAGCGGAAGCCTTTGGGTACACCTGAACTCCCTGGGGGAGCCTTTACGCAACCCCACACTCAACAGGACTCTGCGTCTTCACTCTTTCCTAACAACCCTAAACATAACCCTAACCGCAACAAGAAGCTGAACCCGAGTTAGACCCGAAAAAACACGTACGGTGCCACTTTCTGCCATCCAAAAGTGCTCTCAGCGGAAGCCTTTGGGTACACCTGAACTCCCTGGGGGAGCCTTTACGCAACCCCACACTCAACAGGACTCTGCGTCTTCACTCTTTCCTAACAACCCTAAACATAACCCTAACCGCAACAAGAAGCTGAACCCGAGTTAGACCCGAAAAAACACGTACGGTGCCACTTTCTGCCATCAAAAAGTGCTCTCAGCGGAAGCCTTTGGGTACACCTGAACTCCCTGGGGGAGCCTTTACGCAACCCCACACTCAACAGGACTCTGCGTCTTCACTCTTTCCTAACAACCCTAAACATATCCCTAACCGCAACAAGAAGCTGAACCCGAGTTAGACCCGAAAAAACACGTACGGTGCCACTTTCTGCCATCAAAAAGTGCTCTCAGCGGAAGCCTTTGGGTACACCTGAACTCCCTGGGGGAGCCTTTACGCAACCCCACACTCAACAGGACTCTGCGTCTTCACTCTTTCCTAACAACCCTAAACATAACCCTAACCGCAACAAGAAGCTGAACCCGAGTTAGACCCGAAAAAACACGTACGGTGCCACTTTCTGCCATCAAAAAGTGCTCTCAGCGGAAGCCTTTGGGTACACCTGAACTCCCTGGGGGAGCCTTTACGCAACCCCACACTCAACAGGACTCTGCGTCTTCACTCTTTCCTAACAACCCTAAACATAACCCTAACCGGAACAAGAAGCTCAACCCGAGTTAGACCCGAAAAAACACGTACGGTGCCACTTTCTGCCGTCAAAAAGTGCTCTCAGCGGAAGCCTTTAGGTACACCTGAACTCCCTGGGGGAGCCTTTACGCAACCCCACACTCAACAGGACTCTGCGTCTTCACCCTTTCCTAACAACCCTAAACATAACCCTAACCGCAACAAGAAGCTGAACCCGAGTTAGACCCGAAAAAACACGTACGGTGCCACTTTCTGCCATCCAAAAGTGCTCTCAGCGGAAGCCTTTGGGTACACCTGAACTCCCTGGGGGAGCCTTTACGCAACCCCACACTCAACAGGACTCTGCGTCTTCACTCTTTCCTAACAACCCTAAACATATCCCTAACCGCAACAAGAAGCTGAACACGAGTTAGACCCGAAAAAACACGTACGGTGCCACTTTCTGCCATCAAAAAGTGCTCTCAGCGGAAGCCTTTGGGTACACCTGAACTCCCTGGGGGAGCCTTTACGCAACCGCACACTCAACAGGACTCTGAGTCTTCACTCTTTCCTAACAACCCTAAACATAACCCTAACCGGAACAAGAAGCTCAACCCGAGTTAGACCCGAAAAAACACGTACGGTGCCACTTTCTGCCATCAAAAAGTGCTCTCAGCGGAAGCCTTTGGGTACACCTGAACTCCCTGGGGGAGCCTTTACGCAACCCCACACTCAACAGGACTCTGCGTCTTCACTCTTTCCTAACAACCCTAAACATAACCCTAACCGCAACAAGAAGCTGAACCCGAGTTAGACCCGAAAAAACACGTACGGTGCCACTTTCTGCCATCAAAAAGTGCTCTCAGCGGAAGCCTTTGGGTACACCTGAACTCCCTGGGGGAGCCTTTACGCAACCCCACACTCAACAGGACTCTGCGTCTTCACTCTTTCCTAACAACCCTAAACATATCCCTAACCGCAACAAGAAGCTGAACCCGAGTTAGACCCGAAAAAACACGTACGGTGCCACTTTCTGCCATCAAAAAGTGCTCTCAGCGGAAGCCTTTGGGTACACCTGAACTCCCTGGGGGAGCCTTTACGCAACCCCACACTCAACAGGACTCTGAGTCTTCACTCTTTCCTAACAACCCTAAACATAACCCTAACCGCAACAAGAAGCTCAACCCGAGTTAGACCCGAAAAAACACGTACGGTGCCACTTTCTGCCATCAAAAAGTGCTCTCAGCGGAAGCCTTTGGGTACACCTGAACTCCCTGGGGGAGCCTTTACGCAACCCCACACTCAACAGGACTCTGCGTCTTCACTCTTTCCTAACAACCCTAAACATAACCCTAACCGCAACAAGAAGCTGAACCCGAGTTAGACCCGAAAAAACACGTACGGTGCCACTTTCTGCCATCCAAAAGTGCTCTCAGCGGAAGCCTTTGGGTACACCTGAACTCCCTGGGGGAGCCTTTACGCAACCCCACACTCAACAGGACTCTGCGTCTTCACTCTTTCCTAACAACCCTAAACATATCCCTAACCGCAACAAGAAGCTGAACCCGAGTTAGACCCGAAAAAACACGTACGGTGCCACTTTCTGCCATCAAAAAGTGCTCTCAGCGGAAGCCTTTGGGTACACCTGAACTCCCTGGGGGAGCCTTTACGCAACCCCACACTCAACAGGACTCTGCGTCTTCACTCTTTCCTAACAACCCTAAACATAACCCTAACCGCAACAAGAAGCTGAACCCGAGTTAGACCCGAAAAAACACGTACGGTGCCACTTTCTGCCATCAAAAAGTGCTCTCAGCGGAAGCCTTTGGGTACACCTGAACTCCCTGGGGGAGCCTTTACGCAACCCCACACTCAACAGGACTCTGCGTCTTCACTCTTTCCTAACAACCCTAAACATAACCCTAACCGGAACAAGAAGCTCAACCCGAGTTAGACCCGAAAAAACACGTACGGTGCCACTTTCTGCCGTCAAAAAGTGCTCTCAGCGGAAGCCTTTAGGTACACCTGAACTCCCTGGGGGAGCCTTTACGCAACCCCACACTCAACAGGACTCTGCGTCTTCACCCTTTCCTAACAACCCTAAACATAACCCTAACCGCAACAAGAAGCTGAACCCGAGTTAGACCCGAAAAAACACGTACGGTGCCACTTTCTGCCATCCAAAAGTGCTCTCAGCGGAAGCCTTTGGGTACACCTGAACTCCCTGGGGGAGCCTTTACGCAACCCCACACTCAACAGGACTCTGCGTCTTCACTCTTTCCTAACAACCCTAAACATATCCCTAACCGCAACAAGAAGCTGAACACGAGTTAGACCCGAAAAAACACGTACGGTGCCACTTTCTGCCATCAAAAAGTGCTCTCAGCGGAAGCCTTTGGGTACACCTGAACTCCCTGGGGGAGCCTTTACGCAACCGCACACTCAACAGGACTCTGAGTCTTCACTCTTTCCTAACAACCCTAAACATAACCCTAACCGGAACAAGAAGCTCAACCCGAGTTAGACCCGAAAAAACACGTACGGTGCCACTTTCTGCCATCAAAAAGTGCTCTCAGCGGAAGCCTTTGGGTACACCTGAACTCCCTGGGGGAGCCTTTACGCAACCCCACACTCAACAGGACTCTGCGTCTTCACTCTTTCCTAACAACCCTAAACATAACCCTAACCGCAACAAGAAGCTGAACCCGAGTTAGACCCGAAAAAACACGTACGGTGCCACTTTCTGCCATCAAAAAGTGCTCTCAGCGGAAGCCTTTGGGTACACCTGAACTCCCTGGGGGAGCCTTTACGCAACCCCACACTCAACAGGACTCTGCGTCTTCACTCTTTCCTAACAACCCTAAACATATCCCTAACCGCAACAAGAAGCTGAACCCGAGTTAGACCCGAAAAAACACGTACGGTGCCACTTTCTGCCATCAAAAAGTGCTCTCAGCGGAAGCCTTTGGGTACACCTGAACTCCCTGGGGGAGCCTTTACGCAACCCCACACTCAACAGGACTCTGAGTCTTCACTCTTTCCTAACAACCCTAAACATAACCCTAACCGCAACAAGAAGCTCAACCCGAGTTAGACCCGAAAAAACACGTACGGTGCCACTTTCTGCCATCAAAAAGTGCTCTCAGCGGAAGCCTTTGGGTACACCTGAACTCCCTGGGGGAGCCTTTACGCAACCCCACACTCAACAGGACTCTGCGTCTTCACTCTTTCCTAACAACCCTAAACATAACCCTAACCGCAACAAGAAGCTGAACCCGAGTTAGACCCGAAAAAACACGTACGGTGCCACTTTCTGCCATCCAAAAGTGCTCTCAGCGGAAGCCTTTGGGTACACCTGAACTCCCTGGGGGAGCCTTTACGCAACCCCACACTCAACAGGACTCTGCGTCTTCACTCTTTCCTAACAACCCTAAACATAACCCTAACCGCAACAAGAAGCTGAACCCGAGTTAGACCCGAAAAAACACGTACGGTGCCACTTTCTGCCATCAAAAAGTGCTCTCAGTGGAAGCCTTTGGGTACACCTGAACTCCCTGGGGGAGCCTTTACGCAACCCCACACTCAACAGGACTCTGCGTCTTCACTCTTTCCTAACAACCCTAAACATAACCCTAACCGCAACAAGAAGCTCAACCCGAGTTAGACCCGAAAAAACACGTACGGTGCCACTTTCTGCCATCAAAAAGTGCTCTCAGCGGAAGCCTTTGGGTACACCTGAACTCCCTGGGGGAGCCTTTACGCAACCCCACACTCAACAGGACTCTGCGTCTTCGCTCTTTCCTAACAACCCTAAACATAACCCTAACCGGAACAAGAAGCTCAACCCGAGTTAGACCCGAAAAAACACGTACGGTGCCACTTTCTGCCATCAAAAAGTGCTCTCAGCGGAAGCCTTTGGGTACACCTGAACTCCCTGGGGGAGCCTTTACGCAACCCCACACTCAACAGGACTCTGCGTCTTCACTCTTTCCTAACAACCCTAAACATAACCCTAACCGCAACAAGAAGCTGAACCCGAGTTAGACCCGAAAAAACACGTACGGTGCCACTTTCTGCCATCAAAAAGTGCTCTCAGCGGAAGCCTTTGGGTACACCTGAACTCCCTGGGGGAGCCTTTACGCAACCTCACACTCAACAGGACTCTGCGTCTTCACTCTTTCCTAACAACCCTAAACATAACCCTAACCGCAACAAGAAGCTGAACCCGAGTTAGACCCGAAAAAACACGTACGGTGCCACTTTCTGCCATCAAAAAGTGCTCTCAGCGGAAGCCTTTGGGTACACCTGAACTCCCTGGGGGAGCCTTTACGCAACCCCGCACTCAACAGGACTCTGCGTCTTCACTCTTTCCTAACAACTCTAAACATAACCCTAACCGCAACAGGAAGCTCAACCCGAGTTAGACCCGAAAAAACACGTACGGTGCCACTTTCTGCCATCAAAAAGTGCTCTCAGCGGAAGCCTTTGGGTACACCTGAACTCCCTGGGGGAGCCTTTACGCAACCCCACACTCAACAGGACTCTGCGTCTTCACTCTTTCCTAACAACCCTAAACATAACCCTAACAGGAACAAGAAGCTCAACCCGAGTTAGACCCGAAAAAACACGTACGGTGCATCTTTCTGCCATCAAAAAGTGCTCTCAGCGGAAGCCTTTGGGTACACCTGAACTCCCTGGGGGAGCCTTTACACAACCCCACACTCAACAGGACTCTGCGTCTTCACTCTTTCCTAACAACCCTAAACATAACCCTAACCGCAACAAGAAGCTCAACCCGAGTTAGACCCGAAAAAACACGTACGGTGCCACTTTCTGCCATCCAAAAGTGCTCTCAGCGGAAGCCTTTGGGTACACCTGAACTCCCTGGGGGAGCCTTTACGCAACCCCACACTCAACAGGACTCTGCGTCTTCACTCTTTCCTAACAACCCTAAACATAACCCTAACCGCAACAAGAAGCTCAACCCGAGTTAGACCCGAAAAAACACGTACGGTGCCACTTTCTGCCATCAAAAAGTGCTCTCAGCGGAAGCCTTTGGGTACACCTGAACTCCCTGGGGGAGCCTTTACGCAACCCCACACTCAACAGGACTCTGCGTCTTCACTCTTTCCTAACAACCCTAAACATAACCCTAACCGCAACAAGAAGCTCAACCCGAGTTAGACCCGAAAAAACACGTACGGTGCCACTTTCAGCCATCAAAAAGTGCTCTCAGCGGAAGCCTTTGGGTACACCTGAACTCCCTGGGGGAGCCTTTACGCAACCCCACACTCAACAGGACTCTGCGTCTTCACTCTTTCCTAACAACCCTAAACATAACCCTAACCGCAACAAGAAGCTGAACCCGAGTTAGACCCGAAAAAACACGTACGGTGCCACTTTCTGCCATCCAAAAGTGCTCTCAGCGGAAGCCTTTGGGTACACCTGAACTCCCTGGGGGAGCCTTTACGCAACCCCACACTCAACAGGACTCTGCGTCTTCACTCTTTCCTAACAACCCTAAACATAACCCTAACCGCAACAAGAAGCTCAACCCGAGTTAGACCCGAAAAAACACGTACGGTGCCACTTTTTGCCATCAAAAAGTGCTCTCAGCGGAAGCCTTTGGGTACACCTGAACTCCCTGGGGGAGCCTTTACGCAACCCCACACTCAACAGGACTCTGCGTCTTCACTCTTTCCTAACAACCCTAAACATAACCCTAACCGCAACAAGAAGCTGAACCCGAGTTAGACCCGAAAAAACACGTACGGTGCCACTTTCTGCCATCAAAAAGTGCTCTCAGCGGAAGCCTTTGGGTACACCTGAACTCCCTGGGGGAGCATTTACGCAACCCCACACTCAACAGGACTCTGCGTCTTCACTCTTTCCTAACAACCCTAAACATAACCCTAACCGCAACAAGAAGCTGAACCCGAGTTAGACCCGAAATAACACGTACGGTGCCACTTTCTGCCATCAAAAAGTGCTCTCAGCGGAAGCCTTTGGGAACACCTGAACTCCCTGGGGGAGCCTTTACGCAACCCCACACTCAACAGGACTCTGCGTCTTCACTCTTTCCTAACAACCCTAAACATAACCCTAACCGCAACAAGAAGCTCAACCCGAGTTAGACCCGAAAAAACACGTACGGTGCCACTTTCTGCCATCAAAAAGTGCTCTGAGCGGAAGCCTTTGGGTACACCTGAACTCCCTGGGGGAGCCTTTACGCAACCCCACACTCAACAGGACTCTGCGTCTTCACTCTTTCCTAACAACCCTAAACATAACCCTAACCGCAACAAGAAGCTGAACCCGAGTTAGACCCGAAAAAACACGTACGGTGCCACTTTCTGCCATCCAAAAGTGCTCTCAGCGGAAGCCTTTGGGTACACCTGAACTCCCTGGGGGAGCCTTTACGCAACCCCACACTCAACAGGACTCTGCGTCTTCACTCTTTCCTAACAACCCTAAACATAACCCTAACCGGAACAAGAAGCTGAACCCGAGTTAGACCCGAAAAAACACGTACGGTGCCACTTTCTGCCATCAAAAAGTGCTCTCAGCGGAAGCCTTTGGGTACACCTGAACTCCCTGGGGGAGCCTTTACGCAACCCCACACTCAACAGGACTCTGCGTCTTCACTCTTTCCTAACAACCCTAAACATAACCCTAACCGCAACAAGAAGCTGAACCCGAGTTAGACCCGAAAAAACACGTACGGTGCCACTTTCTGCCATCAAAAAGTGCTCTCAGCGGAAGCCTTTGGGTACACCTGAACTCCCTGGGGGAGCCTTTACGCAACCCCACACTCAACAGGACTCTGCGTCTTCACTCTTTCCTAACAACCCTAAACATAACCCTAACCGCAACAAGAAGCTGAACCCGAGTTAGACCCGAAAAAACACGTACGGTGCCACTTTCTGCCATCAAAAAGTGCTCTCAGCGGAAGCCTTTGGGTACACCTGAACTCCCTGGGGGAGCCTTTACGCAACCCCGCACTCAACAGGACTCTGCGTCTTCACTCTTTCCTAACAACCCTAAACATAACCCTAACCGCAACAAGAAGCTGAACCCGAGTTAGACCCGAAAAAACACGTACGGTGCCACTTTCTGCCCTCCAAAAGTGCTCTCAGCGGAAACCTTTGGGTACACCTGAACTCCCTGGGGGAGCCTTTACGCAACCCCACACTCAACAGGACTCTGCGTCTTCACTCTTTCCTAACAACCCTAAACATAACCCTAACAGGAACAAGAAGCTCAACCCGAGTTAGACCCGAAAAAACACATACGGTGCATCTTTCTGCCATCAAAAAGTGCTCTCAGCGGAAGCCTTTGGGTACACCTGAACTCCCTGGGGGAGCCTTTACACAACCCCACACTCAACAGGACTCTGCGTCTTCACTCTTTCCTAACAACCCTAAACATAACCCTAACCGCAACAAGAAGCTCAACCCGAGTTAGACCCGAAAAAACACGTACGGTGCCACTTTCTGCCATCCAAAAGTGCTCTCAGCGGAAGCCTTTGGGTACACCTGAACTCCCTGGGGGAGCCTTTACGCAACCCCACACTCAACAGGACTCTGCGTCTTCACTCTTTCCTAACAACCCTAAACATAACCCTAACCGGAACAAGAAGCTCAACCCGAGTTAGACCCGAAAAAACACGTACGGTGCCACTTTCTGCCATCAAAAAGTGCTCTCAGCGGAAGCCTTTGGGTACACCTGAACTCCCTGGGGGAGCCTTTACGCAACCCCACACTCAACAGGACTCTGCGTCTTCACTCTTTCCTAACAACCCTAAACATAACCCTAACCGCAACAAGAAGCTCAACCCGAGTTAGACCCGAAAAAACACGTACGGTGCCACTTTCTGCCATCAAAAAGTGCTCTCAGCGGAAGCCTTTGGGTACACCTGAACTCCCTGGGGGAGCCTTTACGCAACCCCACACTCAACAGGACTCTGCGTCTTCACTCTTTCCTAACAACCCTAAACATAACCCTAACCGCAACAAGAAGCTGAACCCGAGTTAGACCCGAAAAAACACGTACGGTGCCACTTTCTGCCATCAAAAAGTGCTCTCAGCGGAAGCCTTTGGGTACACCTGAACTCCCTGGGGGAGCCTTTACACAACCCCACACTCAACAGGACTCTGCGTCTTCACTCTTTCCTAACAACCCTAAACATAACCCTAACCGCAACAAGAAGCTGAACCCGAGTTAGACCCGAAAAAACACGTACGGTGCCACTTTCTGCCATCCAAAAGTGCTCTCAGCGGAAGCCTTTGGGTACACCTGAACTCCCTGGGGGAGCCTTTACGCAACCCCACACTCAACAGGACTCTGCGTCTTCACTCTTTCCTAACAACCCTAAACATAACCCTAACCGCAACAAGAAGCTCAACCCGAGTTAGACCCGAAAAAACACGTACGGTGCCACTTTCTGCCATCAAAAAGTGCTCTCAGCGGAAGCCTTTGGGTACACCTGAACTCCCTGGGGGAGCCTTTACGCAACCCCACACTCAACAGGACTCTGCGTCTTCACTCTTTCCTAACAACCCTAAACATAACCCTAACCGCAACAAGAAGCTCAACCCGAGTTAGACCCGAAAAAACACGTACGGTGCCACTTTCTGCCATCAAAAAGTGCTCTCAGCGGAAGCCTTTGGGTACACCTGAACTCCCTGGGGGAGCCTTTACGCAACCCCACACTCAACAGGACTCTGCGTCTTCACTCTTTCCTAACAACCCTAAACATAACCCTAACCGCAACAAGAAGCTGAACCCGAGTTAGACCCGAAAAAACACGTACGGTGCCACTTTCTGCCATCAAAAAGTGCTCTCAGCGGAAGCCTTTGGGTACACCTGAACTCCCTGGGGGAGCCTTTACGCAACCCCACACTCAACAGGACTCTGCGTCTTCACTCTTTCCTAACAACCCTAAACATAACCCTAACCGCAACAAGAAGCTCAACCCGAGTTAGACCCGAAAAAACACGTACGGTGCCACTTTCTGCCATCAAAAAGTGCTCTCAGCGGAAGCCTTTGGGTACACGTGAACTCCCTGGGGGAGCCTTTACGCAACCCCACACTCAACAGGACTCTGCGTCTTCACTCTTTCCTAACAACCCTAAACATAACCCTAACCGCAACAAGAAGCTCAACCCGAGTTAGACCCGAAAAAACACGTACGGTGCCACTTTCTGCCATCCAAAAGTGCTCTCAGCGGAAGCCTTTGGGTACACCTTAACTCCCTGGGGGAGCCTTTACGCAACCCCACACTCAACAGGACTCTGCGTCTTCACTCTTTCCTAACAACCCTAAACATAACCCTAACCGCAACAAGAAGCTCAACCCGAGTTAGACCCGAAAAAACACGTACGGTGCCACTTTCTGCCATCCAAAAGTGCTCTCAGCGGAAGCCTTTGGGTACACCTGAACTCCCTGGGGGAGCCTTTACGCAACCCCACACTCAACAGGACTCTGCGTCTTCACTCTTTCCTAACAACCCTAAACATAACCCTAACCGCAACAAGAAGCTGAACCCGAGTTAGACCCGAAAAAACACGTACGGTGCCACTTTCTGCCATCCAAAAGTGCTCTCAGCGGAAGCCTTTGGGTACACCTGAACTCCCTGGGGGAGCCTTTACGCAACCCCACACTCAACAGGACTCTGCGTCTTCACTCTTTCCTAACAACCCTAAACATAACCCTAACCGCAACAAGAAGCTGAACCCGAGTTAGACCCGAAAAAACACGTACGGTGCCACTTTCTGCCATCAAAAAGTGCTCTCAGCGGAAGCCTTTGGGTACACCTGAACTCCCTGGGGGAGCCTTTACGCAACCCCACACTCAACAGGACTCTGCGTCTTCACTCTTTCCTAACAACCCTAAACATAACCCTAACCGCAACAAGAAGCTGAACCCGAGTTAGACCCGAAAAAACACGTACGGTGCCACTTTCTGCCATCAAAAAGTGCTCTCAGCGGAAGCCTTTGGGTACACCTGAACTCCCTGGGGGAGCCTTTACGCAACCCCACACTCAACAGGACTCTGCGTCTTCACTCTTTCCTAACAACCCTAAACATAACCCTAACCGCAACAAGAAGCTGAACCGGAGTTAGACCCGAAAAAACACGTACGGTGCCACTTTCTGCCATCAAAAAGTGCTCTCAGCGGAAGCCTTTGGGCACACCTGAACTCCCTGGGGGAGTCTTTACGCAACCCCACACTCAACAGGACTCTGCGTCTTCACTCTTTCCTAACAACCCTAAACATAACCCTAACCGCAACAAGAAGCTGAACCCGAGTTAGACCCGAAAAAACACGTACGGTGCCACTTTCTGCCATCAAAAAGTGCTCTCAGCGGAAGCCTTTGGGTACACCTGAACTCCCTGGGGGAGCCTTTACGCAACCCCACACTCAACAGGACTCTGCGTCTTCACTCTTTCCTAACAACCCTAAACATAACCCTAACCGCAACAAGAAGCTCAACCCGAGGTAGACCCGAAAAAACACGTACGGTGCCACTTTCTGCCATCAAAAAGTGCTCTCAGCGGAAGCCTTTGGGTACACCTGAACTCCCTGGGGGAGCCTTTACGCAACCCCACACTCAACAGGACTCTGCGTCTTCACTCTTTCCTAACAACCCTAAACATAACCCTAACCGCAACAAGAAGCTCAACCCGAGTTAGACCCGAAAAAACACGTACGGTGCCACTTTCTGCCATCAAAAAGTGCTCTCAGCGGAAGCCTTTGGGTACACCTGAACTCCCTGGGGGAGCCTTTACGCAACCCCACACTCAACAGGACTCTGCGTCTTCACTCTTTCCTAACAACCCTAAACATAACCCTAACCGCAACAAGAAGCTGAACCCGAGTTAGACCCGAAAAAACACGTACGGTGCCACTTTCTGCCATCAAAAAGTGCTCTCAGCGGAAGCCTTTGGGTACACCTGAACTCCCTGGGGGAGTCTTTACGCAACCCCACACTCAACCGGACTCTGAGTCTTCACTCTTTCCTAACAACCCTAAACATAACCCTAACCGCAACAAGAAGCTGAACCCGAGTTAGACCCGAAAAAACACGTACGGTGCCACTTTCTGCCATCAAAAAGTGCTCTCAGCGGAAGCCTTTGGGTACACCTGAACTCCCTGGGGGAGCCTTTACGCAACCCCACACTCAACAGGACTCTGCGTCTTCACTCTTTCCTAACAACCCTAAACATAACCCTAACCGCAACAAGAAGCTGAACCCGAGTTAGACCCGAAAAAACACGTACGGTGCCACTTTCTGCCATCAAAAAGTGCTCTCAGCGGAAGCCTTTGGGTACACCTGAACTCCCTGGGGGAGCCTTTACGCAACCCCACACTCAACAGGACTCTGCGTCTTCACTCTTTCCTAACAACCCTAAACATAACCCTAACCGCAACAAGAAGCTCAACCCGAGTTAGACCCGAAAAAACACGTACGGTGCCACTTTCTGCCATCCAAAAGTGCTCTCAGCGGAAGCCTTTGGGTACACC